>NW_026623295.1:2116577-2120037 GCF_030028575.1 Malurus melanocephalus | reverse complement strand
AAAAAAACAAAAAAAACAAACAAAAAAACCACACAAACCAACAAAAAACCCTGACATTTCAGATTTAGGGAGAAGTAGGAAATGAACTCTCCATGTAAGAAAAATCTCCCTTCCTTCTCTGACATTTACCCTAGAAAAGATATTTGACATGAGGGGCAGGAGGTATGGAAGGATGACACAGGGAACAAAAGGGAATAGGTTACCAGTCAGCTCTGAATGTAAATGAATTGTAGATACTGGGGTCCTTCTGGTTTCTCTGAAGGTCCAAGTTGATACTGGATGTAATATC
This sequence comes from Malurus melanocephalus, assembly GCF_030028575.1. Classification (NCBI taxonomy): domain Eukaryota; kingdom Metazoa; phylum Chordata; class Aves; order Passeriformes; family Maluridae; genus Malurus; species Malurus melanocephalus. Next base: position 2,119,748 of record NW_026623295.1, on the reverse strand, counting down.
TTTTATAACCCTTTCCTGACATCATTCAGCTATTAGATTCTTCTTTTCCCTGGCAGTATTTTTAAATGAAATAGATGGTGCCACCTGCTGTGAATATTTAAGCCTTTCTCTCTCAAAGCTCTCTGAAAATGAATAGGCTAATTTATTTTAATGTAACTCCTTTTAATATGCACTTCAGGTGTGTAATCTAAGATACCCAACTCATCTGCAGAATGGAAGGTAAAACAATGTATAGAATTATCACAAAAAAAATGAATGCAGGAAAAATTTTCAGTCCAGTTTGAAAGATCCAGACTCCCTGTTTTTCATAATTATATGGGAATAATTCTGATTTCTGCTTAACTGCTGTTTTGCTCTCGTTGCTGGCTGCCAGCTGGTGTGGACTCGGTTCAATGTATTCAGTGTTAAATGTTAAGGCCCTATGTGGTTGCATCCTAGTTATTTAGTTCAGTTAAGGTTCCAGATGAATAAATGCAATAAGAAGGTTGTGGCACTTCAACCTCCACAGCATGTTTTGTCTCACCTGCACAAAATGAAGAAATAGTCAGGACATGCTGCAGTCTCTGAATTGCATCGGCTCCTTGGAGTGGTGTGCAAACCTGAACAAATGCACTTTTCATGCAGTTTTACACTCATTAGAAAACAATAAGCAAAAGTTAACTATGTTTATTACTTCAGCCACTCTTATTCCAAAAAAGTTCAAGCCCTAATTCTGAGAAATGGATGAATTGACATGGGATATTTTTCAMAGGACTTAGATATGGCAGGAATGGGAAACAGCTGTTTGTTGTACATGGCTGAACTGAATATTATATTAATATCAYATAGATATGGCAGATATGGTAACAACTCAAATGGTGCTATCKCATACTAATGTCTTCCTTAAAAGAGATTATTTTCCATTCTGTTATAGGTATTTCACTGTAAATAAGGTGAACTATAATTCAGGTTACTTAGCATAATCTGTATAGGATKTTATTTTCTCCAACTGACCGTATAGGATTGTGTTTCTCACACCCTCCAAATAGGCTTGATGCTGCTTTCCTAAACTGTGTTATATTTCAAGAATATTTAGGKCAATCTTTATTTTAAATCGATTAAGCAGATTAGTTTTTGTTTTTCATATTACTGTCTCAGCCAAACACTTCCACAGTCTGAACTGGACTGGCTGCACAGGCATATGGCTGTCACCATTTCATGAAGTCTGCATAACACATATGCCATGATTCAGGGCTACAAGGCCACAGGGCRGCAGATCTCAGATGCATTAACCATCCTAGTAAAACTATGACTCACTGAGTTTTTTCACCTTTCTGCGCTATTGCTGGCATCTTGAGCTCTGACTTTGTGATTTGTTGTCGTTCAGGACAGAAAACTGTCAAAATGAATATACAATTAACCACCAAAATCTAACTGACCTGACTCACTCTTTGTCCTTATTAGCACCTCTTCCTTCCATCAATGGCTAAGTCTCTGCTTTTCCTAGTGCCTAAGGAGCTCTCTTTAAAGACCAAATTGTTTCCACAAACCATCTGTCRCCATCTGAATGCCTAAAAGGGACATGATTGTCCCCGGTTAGCAGCAACTAGTGCTTACTCAGCTATAAAACCCTGATGTGGTTTGAAAGAATTTTGTCTTTATTTTAATCCTTRTTTCTTCTTTCTGATTCTTTCAATTCAGCATAGAAGCATGTTTTTTTTTGACACCAGAGGAAAGTTCTGTGTACTGTGAGATTAATAGATCAGCTTTCCCCATTTCAATTTAAAACAAATGAACAACTTTTCACCTTCCTTTCTTCTTTGTGCTAATGATCTGAGATGTGAGTGATTCTTGTAGAATATCTGCAATCATAGAGCTGTCTAATTCTACAATTGCCTTCATTTTCTCTTTCTTATCCTTTTTGTTCTTGTTTCCCTTGATTATGACCACAAGGAGTGTATTTGGCATGGGCAGAAAATAAGGAGAAATGCAACATCCTCCAGCAGCAACACTTTCCTGTACTTAAGTTCTTGACTGTTTCAAAGGAAAAAGCACAAAAACAAGTCCAGAGGAGCAGAAAATGTTTGATTTGTTTGCTAGAGCCAGAAGCTATGCTTTTTTTGCAAAACAAATACACATCTCTGTTGATGAGCCAAAAGCAAACTCAGTAGAATGCGAGAAAAGTCCAGATTTACTGGTAGGACCATAACAACCCTGCAAATATGAATTACCACAAAACCATGTAGAGCTGATTTGATATATTGACTTAATGATTGATTTGAATTACAGGAATGGTATCAATCAGTCATATCTGGAAGGAGATTCTGGCTTCCTTTTGTTTTCTAGTCATCTTTATAAACATACTATATGTACATCATACCAAAGGAAGAATGATTTTTCTTCCCTGTCACGGAGCAGAAAAAAAGAAAGACAGAAAGGGAAAAAAATCCATGAAAAATCCCAGAGAGTGTTTATGGCTTTCTTAATAATGCCTTTTGTAAAATTTCCYTAAACAGGCAAACTCCTTGAAAAGTTGAAGCGGGACAGCAGCAGATACAATGATCACAGGTAGCTGCAGTCACACAGCAGGTATGCAGCAGTTTCTTTCTCTGGAGTAAGACATGCAGCACTACAAACAGCAATAAGCTTTTAGCAACGATACCAGATCAGCAGTTTTAACAAAGAGACAGACTAACTGCTGAGAATTTCCCATCCCACAACCCCTTTTCAAAGAAGTCACATAGAAGCATTGAGTGAATCGGAGACTGCATTCCCATAGAGCTTCTCATGACAAGTGCTATCAGAAACGCATGGAAATATATCCTTGTTGATTTATCTTCATGTTAATTTGAAGGGGTTTTAGAAAGGAACTTTTCTTGAGGAGTTTTGGGGTATTTTGTCAGTGTGTTGTTTTATTTTTTAATAAAGACCRCCTTTATTGATAAGCTTCAGCTAAACAACTGTGGGACTAAAGACAGATTCCTCCAAATGTCAGTCTGTGTCTGGTACAGAAGTTGAATAACTGAAACCAGAAATAAAATACAAATTATTTAAATTAAATTATTTGTTCTTTGACATAAACACAGAAAAAAATCCAGTTACATACCTGTAATATCAGTCTTTGAAATTAACTTCCTGCCTGAGGATGCTGCAACTTAAAACAAAAAACCCAAAACCCAAAACAAATGCAAA
>NW_026623295.1:2114134-2116471 GCF_030028575.1 Malurus melanocephalus | reverse complement strand
TGTTTCTCATCTTTCTGTACTGAGAAACCAAGCTCTAGAAAGACAATATTGGCATCTTCTGGAATGTTTAAAAGAACAACAGGCAGTTAATCAAAGTGGCAGTCCCAGGCCTGAACTGTAAAAGTGCTTTTTATGGGAGCTGCTGGCATTTCCAKCCCACAGTGGGAAGGGGACTTTGTGTATTCTCTTTCCATCATCTGCCTTAAGAGGATTTTGACAACTTTCCTCTCCAGGAAGCTGCTAGTGAACTAAAAAACACATCTCCACGTCCAAGTGTAGGTGGAATGAAGTCCCACAAATAATCAGCATTTTATTTGTCTCTTAATCATTTGTGATAGTGCTATTAGGTTTTTTTTTTCTATTTAGAGAATAGCCCATCCAGTGCCTTAGGCAAATGTGCATAAAACTTGAAACAATCCCATCAGTGTTTTCTGAGGACTAACCAAGCAGCTGGTCTGAACAGAAAGAGCTTTCACCGGGATCCTGATGGCTCCCAAAGCAGCTCTTTTCCTCTCACAAAGGTGCATTTCAGCAGACCTGCTGGAAGTCTTATGTGACATATAGACTCCCCGGCTAAGACAGTCTCTAAAACTGCTTTTAGTTCCTCTGGCAGTTTTACTACTCCAGAGATTTCTGAGCTTCTGTTCTTTGCTCTCATGCAGAGATGTATGATGGTCTGGATAAACACATGGAAAAACAGAACAATGGCACATTTCAACGTGGAAGTGAAGATGAGCAGAAAGGGAGTTAAAAGATGGATATTTTTAAGAAATAGGGGGGAAAGGTGTTCCCTTGTATTAAGTAAAAACTAACTTCATTAAAATATGCTTTTGTCTTCAYTCTGCCAATCAGCATGCATGGGAATTAAACATCTGGATCTATGGTGTGTCTGAAGTTTGAAGTTTATTTCAAAAGAAACCAACTTTTAAAAGTTCATCCCCTTGTGTCTGACTTGACTGCCTTCTGAAAAATAAGCAATAAGAGAGCTAAAGAGTAGTTGTCTACTCTTGGCTAGAGAGATGGAGGTTTATCAATGTGTTTTGAAGGTCACACAGGGATAGAAGTCATTTGTGTCTTCACATTGCAAAAGCCAAGTCAGTCCTAATTGTAGTAGTGATTTAGAAGCAGATTTCTTTATCATAATATTCAATACCTAAATTGATATAAGCTGAGTMAGAATAGTTTGGTGGAATGGAATTTAGATCCAGATTTAATTTCCTTGAATGCAGGTCTCAAAACAAAAGCTAAATATACACATTTCCTGCGTACTTAACAGAGATTTAGTCAATACAGCCAACGAAGCCTGGAGAACAAATCAAAGGTGCAGCCTTTAAAAGTGTACCTAAGCTAWGAGTGAGCTAAATTGCTCTCCAGGATCTTCAGACTGTCCTGATCTGCAGCCCACTCCAAAACTGCTAGAGCACCACAGGATGTTATTGTCCCAATTTTCAGCAAACCACCTGCATATGAGCACAAAATCCCTTACATGGAAAGTYCTTTCTTAATAACCTTGGTGTAATGAGGTGGGGTCAAGACTTCTCATCAAAAACAAATTTAGAGGTAGCCTGACTTCAGAGCAACAGCCTTTTGGTTTATGGGGCTACCCTAAAACACTTACCTTCCTATTTAGGTCTCARAACAAATCAGTGATATTTTCAGAGGGCCTGAGTACTATCAGTTCCAGATGAAGTCAGCATTGTCAGAGGATAAAGGAAGTTTTAGAATTAATTTGGGTGATAAGTCTAACTTTAAAGATGTAGCTATATTTATTTAAAATTTAAAAGAATTCTATTTGAGAGTCATACTGACACCCAATGGTGTGAAATCAGACAATGGGAAATTTTCAACACTGCAAAACTGCATGAAATTTATRATTTTAAAAAATGGCAAAAGATTCCTGTAAAAGAATCAATAACCTATTTCAGGAATAAAAAGACATAATGAGAGTTTTACAGAAATTGAAGGAATGGTAATGGATGAGAAATTTCATGAGAAAACTTAAAACCTAAAGATTTAATTCCAGCAGCACCTAATAACCAGAATGTTGATGTCAGGGCACTTAATGCCCTGCATAACCTCAGCAAGTGAAATTCAGGACAGCCTTGAGATTGTTTTTGTGCTGTGACAAAGAGAAGACTGGAGAACCATTTTGTGTGGATCTAGGGCAAAGAAAACAGTAGTACAGATATGTGGTCAGAGGGGAAGGGAGTGCCTGGAAAAGAAAATGTATGTCTGTGAGGTTTTCCAAAATTATATTTGTGTATCTGTATGTATATAAAGAATCAGATCATAACTGTCTCATCAATATCTTAAAAAAAAAAAAAAAAAAAAAAAAAA
>NW_026623295.1:2100335-2113824 GCF_030028575.1 Malurus melanocephalus | reverse complement strand
TGAAGCTGAACCTAAATGCAGCAAAAATTTGTGGTTTGAAAAATAAAAATTTGAAACTAATTCTAGCGTATAATTGCTCCTTTCTTTTAGCTGTGTAGTAAACGCTGTCAAATGCAYTGGGATCTTAACTTTGGTGTTCCYTACAATAGTACAATTTATTACTTATTTCATTCTGTGAAAACAAGTAGAGTTAATCAGAGTCACACTGGTGTAAGTAAGAGGAGAACCAGATTTTGAAAGGTAAYATCTTGCTGTCTGATACAAAGCTGTCAAAATGGATGAAAAAACCTGTTACGTTCCTCCAGACCATGTATGTTTAAAAGCAGAACTGTCAGTGATTGATGGAGTTCCTACGAAAGATACAACAATTATAAWGCTGCTACATATGTGAACATCTCTCTGTACATGAATGCCATTTAGGCACTAGTACTGTAAGTTGACCCAAGCAGGTTTGTTCTGCTAAATAAAACCCCACAACTCGCACCAAAAAACCCACCAGAACCCCCCTCAACCACAAACAAACAAACAAACAAACAAACAAACAAACAAACAAACAAGAAAGAATTGCATATAAAATATATTTAAATATAAAATATAGTAGGTATCTATTAGAGATTGTACCGGCTTCAAAAACTCAGCAGGGAAATTAAGATTCATTAAAGCCTCCCCCTCTCAATAGTGTATGATTACTAGAATAACTATTTCACGTTGAATTCACAAAAGAGTTTCTGGGAAAAATGGGGGGAATTTGATTACTCAAATTTGCCTCAAGGGGTGCTACAAATAAAAATAACAATTAAAAAAAAAAAAAAACCACAGTGAGAAAAAACTTCTAAAATCTTTGAAAGAGATTTTATCTAGCAGCTTAGGAACTTACCCAGGATGACATACASCCAAGTTAAATCTGCTCTCCCTCTAAGGTGTTTTGAGTCTACATCATTCAATAGCAGGGCTTCATGAGAAGTCCTTCCTGAATAGCTTTATGGCATAACCTGACATGGAACGTGTTCAGTACTACTTTCCTTTAGAGAAGACACATAAATAGTCTTTGAAACTTTAGCTGGAAAGTTTTTGGAGCTGGACTTGTATTCAAAGTGAAAAACTACTTTTATAGCAATTAATTTCGTTTTAATTTTCACTCACTCCTTGCACTCCATCCAATGTGACTAACTATGAAGTGCCTCTGAATATCTTCCAAGTTGATGGCTCAGATATTCTTCTGTGCTAGAGTTCAGTGACAACATTGTCTCTAGATTTTTGACCTTCAAGGGAACTTCTTACAACATAACTTGTTACTCATTTTGCACAGGGAAACAAGACTGGAGAAGAGTAAACATGTGAAACTGGTGAAGGTACCCAAAGAAATATTGTATTTAAAAGCAAAGGGAAGAAGACAGAATCTAAATTGAACAGCATAGACAAAATTGATACCCCATTCCTCCTTTTTGCCTGTTAACAACAATTAAGCCCATCTTATCTATCACGAAGCAAACAAACAGACTTTCAGAAAGTTGGGACAAAAGGCAGGGCTATCAGTTCTGAAACCAGTTCAACAGCAGCAGAGCCTTTTTTGGGTGTCATCTGCAACACACAAACCAAGCTGCATTTCCCTTTTAAGCCCTCTTATGGAAAAAAAAAACTTGTAACTAGTAATGATTGATGCAGCTTTTATCAAACACACATGGCTAATCCAGTAACTGGATCTTTCACATTTATGTGGCATTTTCAAGCTAATGAACAACAATTAAAGCTGGACACTGGGACATTCCCTTTTTTATCATAATTCACTAAGGGCTGGAGCTTCAGTCATTGAATCATCTAAAGCTTTACAATATTTTGCCATGACTATAAAAGAGTTTTTTATTCTGCAGATTTTAAGACTCTGGTAAGAGTTTTTTTCTTGCTATTGTTCACAGCTGAAGGAGAAGGCTATTTGTTTTACTAAGATAAGGTTTCTAAAACATCCTACTTTAAAAAAAYAGAGCAAAAACAGATGATGTTTTCTCTCTTTTTCTAGTTATCTATTATTTTCTAAAGAAACTGAAATGTCATCTTGCCTCCTGGATAAATTATCTCTTTGTTTAAAACACAGGAAAAAAAACTCCAAGTTATAAATAAAGGTCAGCTGAAGAGGTTCAGTTTAGTAAAGGCATTGCTAAGCACAAAGTTGTTTAGCTGGACTTTCAAAAACTTGTGTATTTTCCTTTTCTTACATTGAATACCCTCATAACTTTTACACTGTGCCAGCTTCCAGTAAAATCACCAGGCCACAGCATGGGCCCAAGCATTAGCAGTGCAGCTGCCTTTGCTGTTAGTCCTTAGCACAGCTCTGTCCTCTGTGAGCTCAGTCCACCTCAAACAATACCCAACTCCAGCCAGGGAGTCAGCTCAAACACCATTCCCAGCAGTCAGTTTATTTGTAGTTATATTATGTGTTAGAGCATCCAGCCATTAGCTATGAACTGTGCTGTGCTGACTTAAATACAGATGTAGACTTACAGACCAAACTTTCACTCATTTCATCCACCATCTGACCTTTCTTTGGAGCAACTCCAAAATGAAGATTAAATTGGAAATTATTTCATTTATAGTTATAGACTGTATTGAAGATATGGTTTCAAATTGCTTCAATGACAGATTATTATGAGGCAGCCCTGGATGTATGGAGAGATTGGGGAAGGAGATGCTGTAGTGCCACAGAAAAGGAACCTGGAGATCCTGGTCRATGGCAAATTGCACATGGGTCAGCAGTGCCYTGGCAGCCAGGAGGGARAAYCCTGTCCTGGGGGCATCAGGCACAGCATCACAGCCGGGCAAGGGAGGGGATTGTCCCRCTCTGCTCTGMMCTGGMGCAGCCTCACCTTAAATATTTTGTGTAATTTTGGGCTCCACAGTGTAAGAAAAGCACTGAGCTGCTAAAAAAAGTCCAAAGGAGGGGAATGAGGATGGTGAAGAGCCTTGAGAAGAAGCYGTATGAGGAGCAGCTGAGTCACTTGGTCTGTTCAGCCTGGAGGAGACTGAGGGGAGACCTCACTGCAGTTACAGCTTCCYCTGGAGGKGAACAGGARGGGCAGGCACTGATCTCTTCTCTGTGGTGACAGTSACAGGACCCGAGGGAATGGCCTGARGTTGTGTCWGGGGAGGTTTGGGTTGGATATCAGGAAAAGATTCTTTACCCAGAGAGTGGCTGGGCACTGGAACAGCTTACCAGGGAAGTGGTCACAGCACCAGCCTGACAGAGTTTAAAAAGTGTTTGGACAACACTCTCAGGCACAGGGTGTGACTCTTGCAAATGGTGCTGTGCAGGGCCAGGAGTTATACTTGATGTTTGTGGGTCCCTTCCAGCTCACCTTATTCTATGGTTCTGTATCTAAGCTTTCAATATTATAAGAAACTTTTCTCCTGGGTTCAATGAACCCCACTGATGTGATTTAACTGCAGACAGCAGCAGAGCCTCACACAGCGACCCACTCACTCCCCACCAGCAGGATCAAAGAGAGCATTGGGAGGGTAAAAGCCAGAAAATCCATGAGTTGAGGTAAAGACTATTTAATAGGGAAAGCAAAAGCTGCACACACAGCTCCATATCAACCTCTGTAAAAAAAAAAAAAAAATAGCTCTACCCCACCCAAAACCAGCAAACGTGTGAACAGAGACTAGGAAGCTCCACCTGAACATAATGAAGAACTTTGCTGTGAGAGTGATGGAGCACTTGTGCAGGTTCTCCAGAGAATCTGGCAATATCTCCTTCCTGGAGAAATTCAAAACACTGTCTTGAGTGATGTACTTTAGGGAACTGTGCTTGAGCAKGGAGGTTGGGCTACAGTGACCTCCAGTGCTCCCTTCTAATYTTAATCATGCTGTGATTCTGTGACCATCATCTCAGATGGAATTGATGCATATCACAAGTTTTAGCTTTTGAAGAGAGTTATTTWAAGAGACTGCGTAACCAAAATCTTCCACCTTTTTTTACATTATAATTCCAGTTTGAGCAGGACATGTGTTTGAATCGGCAGCATAACTATCAGCTCTCAAGTATAAATTTCTTATGGATGAGATATTATTAGGCCACAGGAAATGTCTTCCTCCCCTTTTTATTTCTTACTTGTAGAAGTATAGAAAGCCTCTTGTTGGTGCCTAAAAGATAAAAATATGTTATGACTTGCCATAACACCTTAATGAATTAAAAGCAAACTTCACACATGTAAAATAAAAATAATTATTTTCTCTCTCTTTTTTTTTTTTTTTTAAATTAAAAGAGAAAAACTTCGAATTCCAGATAAAAAAAAAAAAAAAAAGTAAATTTAAGGTAATTAAAGTTTTAGTCACTGCCAATATTTTGCACATGCACATGAAAACTAATTACAAACCACTGAAACAAACCAACTACAAGAGAATCAAAATTCTGACCAGGTATCTTTAACATCTCTTCTGTTTGTGTAGAAAAAGATAAGCTCACTTTAATGGATTAATGTACTACATTATGTAAGTAAGATTAGATATGTAGATAAAGAGTATGTTGTCCATGGATTACACAATTACTCAAAAAGAAAAATCCAGATTACATATAAACAAATACCCAGATGAAAGCTGAACTGCAGTCTCTGAAACAACATTCAGTGAGACAGATTTATAAAACTATTTATATGTTCAAAATGAGGTGCTTTAGAGGATGTTTGAAGACTTTTGCCTTCTTATGATTGTGATTTGAGGATAATGCAGCTTTAAAAAAATACTGAGTATCTGGAAATCACATTATTTAGAAGTCTAACTATATAAAAATTCCAAATTATTTCAGTATTGCCTGAACTTTGACATCTTCTTTATATGCACAGATTGCTGCTACTTTTCTTCTCCAACAAGGTAAATCACTTAGCCAAGGTCACAGAATCAAATATAGTATTCTTGTTTGTCCAGGTGAGACTGAGACCTATCTTTTCTTTCTCTTTCCCTTTCATCCAGAAGGTAGAGGTCTCAGAGGACTGTAGTGCCAAGTCAAAAGTTAAGAGTCATACCTTTAGAATATTTCTTCTGCTAAAGTATCAAAAGTCTCTTTTGAGTACTCTCTTTTTTTTTTTTTTCTCTCTACATGAACTCTTGGTGAGAATTTCCCTTCCTTTGGGGCACTATTAGTTATGCTACCTTCTACTTTCTAGGCTTTAAGAAAACTTATTCACTGTTCTGTCTGCCTAGATCTTGTACTGAGGTTTAAACTGAATGTTATAACTTGTTTGTCTCAATATTTAAATGGAATCAGAACAGAAATATTCTCTGATATTATATTAGATAGGTGCCTATTGGGATACCAAAAATCTTTTTATGTGCATTTATTTGGTAACATCTGCTTTACACTGTGTTGAAGCTATTATTTCCTGTTGGGTATATTAAAGGAAAATAATATCATAGAATGTTTTCCAAGGCTTTTTTTTTTTTTTTTTTTTTTTTTTTTTTTTTTTTTTTTTTTTTTTTTTTTTTTTTTTTTTTTTTTTTTTTGAGATCTCCAATTGAAAACTAGTAAGAGAGAAGGAAAAGGAGAATTAAAAGGATCAAAGGACCCAACTGTACACTAACCTCATGAAAACTGACAATTTTTTAACAATACATTAGAATAAAAATGTGGATAAAACCAGTTTTCTGTTCTTCAAATACACAGAATTAACTACCCTGAAGAACAATATTTGTTTTTAGCAAGGCACAGTCATGCTTGCAGTGATTTGTGTGTAAAATATATCATTTTCTGAGTAAAGCACAGTATTAAATTGCTGCAATACAAACCTGATCTCTCTCTCTCTCTATGGTGGCTTTCCATCTATCCAGAAAGTTCAAAGGCTTTCTCTCCTTATCTTCAGTTTATGCAACAACTGTATCTCAAAATATASACAACTACCCTCAGCATGTATCTATATTAGTCAATAGGAAAATATGCAGAGTTAAAGTGACAAATTTTACAGGTTGTTATTAATTCATGATCCACCTGTGTTCAGRGACAAAAAGGGCTGGCAAATATATATACTGAATAAAGTAAAAATATCAACCACAGGGATTTTTACAAGGACCTCTTGCTGGGTATGAGATTCAGGTAAGGAATAAGCCTGGAAGTGATTGTCTGAAGTGTAACAATTGTGCCATGGACAGATCTGAGCCAGAAGCTGAGCCTACAATTCTGAGAAGGGTGACTTCATCAAAGCAATGAGCTAAAAAGAGTGCCTCTGCAGAATGGTTCTTAATGGATGTGTTCAGGGAAATACTCAAATACAAGGAAAAAGGCAATGTCATCTCTACATAAGGTGATCACCACATGGGGAAGATGTAAAAATAATTTGAAAAAAAAAAAAAAAAAGATCAGGCTGTATCAGCTGTAAAAGCTGTGCCAAAAAATAGGTATGCTATATTTAAGTATCTTCAGGGAGATTTCTAGGGTTATGAATGGGAGACAAATTTAGGTGAGAACTTGGTTTCGCCCTCTTTTCTTCCTCTGAGCACTTGACTTCTAAACACTAAGCTAACTGGAAAATCACACTGGTCTTTGTTCAGTGTGTGATTTCTAAGTTTCATTCTTGTAAAGAATTCTAATTCTGCTAATTTTAATTGTTTTACATTTATAAATGTTTCAACAAGAGAAGACAGGTAAAGTAGAAAAAAAAAATAAAAAGAGAGAATAGCTGAAGTTCATTGTGGAATAACCACTTATAAAGAGGATTTCCCCATGCCTAGATAACAATGGAGGTAGGCACTAATGATCATTTGTTTGTGTCATGATTTGGATGTTTTCCTCAGAGTGGAGTAGTATTTTCAGAAGATTCTGATTTGTTTGTAGTGGCCTGTGATCTGTACTTTACATGGTATCCTGTAGGCACATGCCTGATAAGTGTTCAACAGTAAATTTTGATTTGCACTTTTTCTGGTTACCCTTAAGTTCTCAGTGTACYTAGACTGTGAGCTTCAGAATTTTTAGACTTTAGAAGTTTTGTGAAGCTTCATAAATCACAAGTCTTGAATTGTTGCCGCGAGGTCACATATACCTGAACATAAGAAAAAATGTTCACAATTTCCCTTTTTCCTTGCCTCTTAAAACATCTTCGCCTCTTGGGCCTGACAAAGGTCCATCATAGATGGTGCCTCTCTCTCTCTCTCTCTCTCTCTCTCTCTCTCTCTCTCTCTCTCTCTCTCTCTCTCTCTCTCTCTCTCTCAATATTTTGGTGTCCAAAAAACACAAAACCATTCATCTTCACACCTTATTATGGTTTTCTTATTCATTATCCATGTTCATAAAATTGTTCTAATTTGAAAGGGTCAGTGTTTTATCTGTCAGTATAAACATCTTTTTAAGTATAAACTGAAGTTAGATATTAATAAATATTATCCCATGTTCTTTTGTGCGTTTAGTAGATCTGCAAGACACTTTATATTCTTTCTGTCTATTTTCTAGGAAATTATAAGAAAACATTTAATGTTTGCCTTCAATATTATGAAAACCCAGAAAGTACTCAGAAAATTCCAAGAAAGCCCCACGAGATTTGCTGATTTGCTTGGTGAAAGCAAATGCTTAAATGAAATTTAAATTAACTTAGAGTAAACCAGGGTCAGACAATGTTTGTAATTTCAAGGTCAACCGGCAAGTGATTCTTTGAGACAGTAACACTAAGAGCAGAGAGTAACTTTTTTCTTTTTTTCTTTTTTTTNTTTTTTTTTTTTTTTTTTTTTTTTTTTTTTCTTTTTTTAATTGCGAAACTTTTGTGTGCTGTTTTTTTTTTTTTTCTTTTTTTAATTGCGAAACTTTTGTGTGCTGTTTTGTATTCTTTACAAGTTTTAATTAAGACAGTTTGCTGGTGGGTGCCCAAAATAAATACATGTGGATATAGCACTTTGTCTCTTAAGTAATGTCTGCGGTATAAACTGTTTAAAATTTTTATGCCTTTGTGACTCTATGTATCYTTGATTTCATCACTCCCTTGGTGTTGTAGCTTATTTTCCAAGTTAAACAAAGGCATTGGCAGAGAAGYTACAAAGTGTTCTAATCTCCTGACCCTCACATTGACAGTTCAATATATTTTAGAACAACTAAATATATGGAAGTGGAATTATGAAACAAGCAGGCACTTGAGAAGAATGTTCCGTAAATTTATAGCTTTACTGCATGGTGGAACTGCTGTAGTCTTAAAAGAGCAAGGACATACATCTGGAAAATAAAACATAATGGTAGTGGAACATAATGGTAGTGGAAGAAAAAGACAAAAACATTTGTCAAATAAAATTGTACAGAAAATGTGAGATTATTGGTTTCATTGGGATTTATTAATTTGATAAATTTCAATTCTTGTTTGCTAAATGAGGGTGGGGGGAAAAGCCAAGCAGGCTGATGACTTGCAATCACTTTGTAACATGTTCTGGTTTTATTTTTCACCTATATCTAAAATTCATGCAGTTAGCAAGGGAAAGGTTTTTTCCCCTCAGTGGGCAGGTTCTTGCAGTAACTCAAAGCACACATATTCAAGCATCAAATGTCACCACATTGCCATCTTACTGTGAGTGACTGGAATTTACTTCTTATTGTTAGTGGTGCTGAAAATTGCTACTAGATACTACAGAGTTCATAWTGTGTTGTCTAAACTGAAAACATTTTCAGGGACTGAACTGACCTTTTRGAAAACTGCACTTTCATCCTTAAAGTGCTGGACTATTGCGATATTTCATTTAAAAGGTTATTTAAACTTTTTTCATCTTTTTCTGGAAAAGGGTAAGGATTATTGTGTGAAAGAAGTATCTTCATATAACTCTTCTGTGTCAAACACCAGGGAAGAATARCACTCATTACTCTAAAGTTGCTTTGACAAAACTAGGCAGAAAAGACCACAGCTGCTATTCTCCCTGAGAAATGAACAGATAATTGTCATTAATATTTAATACTTGCTTTCTAGTCCTAACTGATAGTTATTAAAAGTGTTAGAGATAAAGTGGATTTTTTTTCTATGAACGTTTTGAGAAAAGATGAGAAGAAGGAAATATTTTTCATCTATGTTACTGACTTGGAAATGAGGTACAGAGAAATKATGAGCTGCCCACAGCCAGACAGAAAAATCTGCAACAAAATGTGCACTTCTCCAGTACCAACAAAAAATATCTTCCCCCACCAATTTGGCTGAAAAGGGATTGATTGCTGGTGGAGCCTAACCATAATACAGAACCTGTGCATTTAAAAGAAGGAAAAAGAAATTGAACCAGATTGCAGAGCTGCCAGCTTGAGGAGTGCTGACCAGAAACAGCCTTTCCCCCTACAATTTATCAGAGGAAAGGAAAAGAAGTATTAAAGATAGGATTAATCCTCTTTAGAGGGTAGAATGTGGGAAATTATTACTGCAAGAACTAGTTGGCTGTGGTGCTAAGGGATCAGATTTTAGAAAAAAATAACAGCCTGCTTCCAAATGATAAATGAATATGTGAGCTTCACTGATGGCACACACTACTGTTTTTAGACTTAGAAGAAGTGACAGAGGGAGATGAGCAGTCATGTAAGTGGCAGGGTAAGTGTATTAAAGGCATAGCATAAGAGAAACGAGCTGACATAAAGACCAGTGACCGTAAGGAGAGGTGATAAAAAAAAAAGAAAAGGGAATATATTAAGGAAATGAGTTAACTGTTCACATTCTGAATCTTGTATGACTCTTAGGTCAATGAAGAAAACAGCATTGTTCCAGGAAATAAGTGGAGAAAAGTGAAATTAAGAACAGAAAGAAAGAAATACAGAAGACTTAACTGCATGTTTTGCAGGAATCATCTTCCATCTTCTTTGAAAAGTTGATATATGTTTGATACTTTTTCATTATCAGAAATACAAACTTTAATTGGGTATTTGGTATTTCCAAAAGTATTATGTAAAGCAGACATAACAGGGTAAGGCACAGCCCAGCCACATATTCCTGGCCTTGCTAGGTTGACAAATAATGCAGATTACATGCAAATTTTTCCTTTGAAATTTACAATGAATTTTGTTGGCATGCAGTGGGCTGGGTTAGAAGTGTGCATACATTAATGGAGGATCAGCTGCTGAATATAATTTATTCAGATGGTGTGTCTTACGTATTTTAGCCACAAATCTCGAACAAAAATGAACTAAATAAAATTAAATTAAGATTTTTGAGACTACTGCAGAATTATTGGACCAACATAAAATATTTTCTTCTAAAGCAGTATCTATCATATTTCAGAAAAGAGTATGAGACCAAGAATCAGTTTAAAAAAGGTCCACACTTTCTTGGAGACAGGAAGCCAAAGCACAAAAATGTTCCATTGTTGCAAGCTTCTTGGAACAGTGAGCAGTGTAACTGAGGTTTTACTTATTTTTTTACTTCTACAGAGGTTGAAACAGGTGCCAGTACATCCTGAGGGAGAAAACAGAGGCTCAGTCCACACTTTAACCCCAGCACCAGCACAAACAGGAAGCTGTTTCTGAAAGATGATTGATCTACTAACTAAGCAGGGACTCGGATCTTTGTTGGATTTGAAGCTGTTCTTACTGTACATACATGAGTTTTTCAGGACAGAACACCGCAGGCAAGAAATCCTTTTGGCCTCCTATTGTCTTGCAGTTGGTGTAACTGCTTATATCTCCTCTGTCTAGGTGTAAAATATTTATGGAATCACAAAATAGTGTGGGTTAAAAGGGACCTTTCAATGCCACCTGGTCCAACCCCCTGCAATGAACAGGGACATCTTCAGCTACACCAGATTGCTCAGAGCACCAGGCAATCTGGCCTTGAATGTTTGCATGGGTGGGGCATCCACCATCTTTGTGGGCATCTATTATACTGCTGCATCTTTTTTTAATTCACTTTTCACAGGTATAAATGACTGTGCATATCATAAGCAAATGGAATAGCTAACCTACAAGATGGCGTTTTTGTTGATGAGGTTGGATTAGAAATTTTTTAAAAAGCRTTTTCTGCTAAGAAAACATCTGCCTCAGAATAGAGTAGCATAGTGACGTTCACTTAAAAAGTCAATAGCTGTAAAAAGGTATCACTTCTTTTTTTTTTCCTAAGAGACCTTTTATATAGAATTATAAATAGCTGTGGAAAGTAAGATGTCATGCAGCAGTAACTATGGAGATAAATGTTTACATTTAATAGTCAGTAATATATTTATATTGTTGCATCAGGACCATGCATCTTATGGCTGCCGCTTTACTCCCCCAGGTCAAACATGCTGCAGATGTTCAATTATTGTATTCAATTATGTATTAAATTATTTGCACCAGTATATTGAACCAAATGCAACTATAAGGGATGCTTAATAATTAGGAAAAAACCTGAAACTACAATTATTTCTTACCCTGAGGGAAAAAAGCCAACTGGAACTATGTTATCAATACTTAGTAAAAAACTAGGGGGTGGCAATTCTTGTACACTAATTTGACAGATTAAAAGAGATGTGAAGCTAAAGATGGATGGGGAAAGCAAGCTTTTTGGATAATAATCCATTTTTTCACTTGACATAGTAAAACATTGCCTTTCTTCCACACACATATTGGTTTTGCTTTTCTTTTTGAAAAAAAAAAACTATCTGATTGGAAATTTTACTCCCTCCTTTTAAGGATATTCCAATATTTTGTGTTTTTTTTAATAGAGGTTGTTGATAAATTTCCATCAAAATCTACTGAATGTGGAATGTGTATTTTCCCAATTAAAATGTCAGACTGACACCTTTTTTTCTTTTGTTTTCTTTCCTCCTACTTTTCTTTTAGGGAATGTACACGGAAGATTTTTTTCCCAGGTCAACGTCATGATAGTACTTCCATTCTCTGAAGCTCTTAATTTCCTCATAGAAACTGTAGATTGCAGAATTCTGGGGCTTTGTGGTGATGAGACTTCTAGACTGTACTGTATAGAACAGTCAGTATGAGAGATCTTCCTGGAAAGACACCCTCTACATGAAGAGTACAAAACACAGCAAGACTGATCAAAATAATAAAATAAAATAAAAAAAAAATAAAACAAAAAAAACACTTATTATTATAGAGCAGAACAAACACAGGACTGTGAAGGATCAGGCTCTTAACAACCTTTCTCATTTCATAACTCATTGTAAATTTACAAGATGCTGTGTTTTGTTCACACATATTTAAACTTCAGTGAGAAACTTGTATCTGTTCTATGGGTAGCTATTACAGGAGACAGGAATACCAGGCTATTTAGGGACAACAATTCTAATTTTCATTGATTTCACCAGGGACTCAGGCACCAAAATCCTTTTCAGTCAGGCACCTACGGACAGTGGAGTTGTGAAACCAGTGATCGTTATTCATATTGTTGAGTGCTCACCCATTAATCAGGGTAAAACTTGAGAATTGAGAATGACATATTTGTCAGTCCTCCTCACTTCCCATAAACACTTTTGTTGATTTTCACTTATATGTACAATTCGAAATGAGTGGAACAGTGCACTTTACTGAATCAATACAGAGCATGATGATTTAAAGTGTCAGGATATAAGGCACAGATAAGAAAAAAACAGGAGGCAAGAATAGCAACATTACTGAGAAATGAAATAGAATCTGCCGAGAAAAATGGCATAAACACTTGGAATGACAGTAGAGAAAGTTTTGATAGAAATTTGGATAATAAAGGCAGTCAGGTAATTCACTGATGTAGCAACAGATCTCTTGGGCAGTTAGCACAGATATGGCAGTACACTCAGCATGGTCTCTAAGAGCTTGGCTTTAATCTTTATCAAGGGAAAAGTAATTACCTTGATACTGATTTTGAAAGAAACTAAGCAAAAACTAAAGATGATTTTTTTTTTTCCAAAGAACTGCAAATTGTTGGGAGGGAGGTGATGGAGAAGGAGTGTTTGCTTTTATTTAGTTCTTTTCTTTTTGTTTTTCCGCTAAATAGCCCACATGGTTTGAGGCAGTTCTGTGTATAATGCAATGACTTGAGACAGGTATAAACTCAGCTGATATTGAGAAAATGCAGATTGTAGCAAACAAAAAATCTTCAGATTTCGTCTACTTGTGAGACTTCTTAGCAGAGAAAGAAATGCACTAGATTTGATGTCAAAGTCTGACTATTAGGGAACATGAAATTCTCAGAGGAACTTTGGCTGATATTTTATAGCACTGAGAAAATATACCAGGGAGACTGAAATAATGGAAGGACTGACAATTAAAATTCACTCTGGTATAATATGTCCAGGGAAATGAAGAGTAAAGTAATCTAACAAGGAATATGAATAATATTGATATATGCAAGAAAAAAAGAAAAAGAACTTTTAAAGAAATATAAAAATTCTGGAAAGAATAGGGAGAATGTAAGGTAAAAAGTGGAAGTAATATAAATCAGAAGATAGAGGATAACTTATTTTTGCATGGAAACCATTTTACTTTCTAAATTCAGAAGTAGCATAAATTATATTAACAATAGTAATTGAATGCAGATTTGCAGTGCACACATCATAAACACACACATTGGTTTAGGCTCAGATAAATAAGGTT
>NW_026623295.1:2080968-2100189 GCF_030028575.1 Malurus melanocephalus | reverse complement strand
GGAGATGGGCAGGAGCACAGCCAGGACAGGTGACCCCAAATGACCTAAAGAGTACCGTATGTCATCATCCCATACCTTAAGGCATCATGTTCAGCAATAAAAATTGGGATGTGAGGAGAAGTTTGTGAGGGCTGCTGATGCTTTGGTACTGCCTGGGCATAAGGCTGGTGGGGAAAAAATGTATTTTTTTTTCATTTATTTTTCTTGGCGCTTTTTTTGTKGTTTTTGTTTGTTTGTTTGTTTGTTTGTGGGGTTTTTTGGTTGGTTTTTTGTGGTTTTTGTTTCTGGGGGTCTTTTTTGTATTTTGTATTTTTAATTTGGAGGGGGGTTTCTGGGGGAGTGATATTTTCTTCTTGGCTTGTTTTGGTTTTTTTTTTTTTGGTTGGTTTTCTGGTAGCAGGGTGGGGGGAAGTTTGTGAGCAAATAGTTTTGTGGTGCTTAGCTGCCTACCAGGGTTGAACCAGGACAGCACTGAAGGTGTTGGATGGCAACAAGAAACAAGCAGCTATGAGAATTAAGACACAAGAGGAGAGTCATTCTTACCTGCTTTTTTTTCAGCCACAGTTTTCTCCATCTCTCCTACTCCCAAAAACACTTCAACAAACAGGTTCAGATTTGCTGTAGATAGTTGAAAAAGAAAAGTGGAGGATTGAAAACACTACTGCCAAATTCTGGTTTACTTAAACTATATAAAGCTCTTCAATTTAAAGCCACTTATGACCTAAATCTTCACAAATGTGGGAATTGTCATTTCACCAACATCACTGCAGATAAACTTTGGGTGCCCAAAATTTTTAGTAACCCATGAACCTTTACAATGAATAAAGGTGAGCCTGAGCTGATGTTGGATTAGTTACCTGAAAGTATGTGTCTAGAGATAGACTAGGAACCTTCTGTCATCCTTCCAGGCTTCCAGCTGCATCTCCAGAAGGACGTGGATTTCCTGCAGTCCTGTGTTGCCTCTGCCAAGATCATGCACGTCTCTGGTATCCTGGGGCATCTGCTACCATATTTGTGCACTCACAGCACCCCTTGGCAAAACAGTTTATTTCAACAATTCTATTTAAAACATGCTCAAATATACAACAGTTAAAGAAAGAAGAGAAATAATGAGGTACATAATTAAACCGGGCTTTTTGATCAGTGCTTTCTAAAACCTAACTAGACATTTGTTATACTTGTAAGCTGTCTTGTTCCCAGTCTTCAGCTCATTTAATCAGATGTAGCTTAACTGCATCGAATACCAAGTGTTACACAGTGATTTTTAAAATAAAATATCTCAAATTCAGTTTCTAGAGTATTCCTATAAACTTCTTTGAAATCTGTTTATAATGAAAAGAAATTTGGCAAAACTATCTTTTTCATTTGTGTGTTTCATTTAGCAAAGTGAAAATTTTCAGGACTTGGTTGTCATTACCACATTCAGTAGCTCATAAAAGCGTGTCAACTGAGGATGAACAGGCTGTGTAAAACCTTGTTTCTGACATTTCTCTGGGATTTCTGACTCACAGCTGTAAAAACCCAGGAGTGAACTAGTAAACAGACAATGACTCAGCCATGACCATTCACTCCTCTTTTTGATCTGTTTTATTTCCTTTCACAAAGCAGTTTATTCCCTTTTGTTCCTGGTCAAAGATTTGATCATTCCCTGCACTTCTCTAGACACTCTTCTGCTATTTTGCTTACAAGAGGGATTAGTATGTCAGTCTCCCTTGCTCTCTCTTTCATACACAATGTCATAGGCTGCTCTCCCCTGTGTGGTAGAGAAAGGCTGTGAAAATACAGCCTTAAATCAATTTCTAGCAGTCTGCTTCCTTTTTCTTTCTTTATTTTTTTTTTCCAAACTTTAAATCAAGTCCCATCTCCATCTGTTGAATACTCCCTTAGTCTTCTGAAAGAATGATTCAGACCTTGAAAACAKGAGTTTTGCAACGGATACCTGTGAGAAACATCTGCTACATTTTAGGAGAGCCACAACTCCCTTTCACCAAACAGTCAAGAGCCATCCAGAAATGGGTAGCAACCCAATGAGATTGTTTAAGCAATGTGCCTGTTCAGAACATTGCCTGAGTAACCCCAGCCTGTGGCTGTTGGCTGCTCCTGAAGTCAGTGCTCAACTCCAGCCCCCAGACACAGGAAGGGACAGCGCCCTGTTTCCCACAGCAATGCAGGTGGCAGGTGCAAGTGGTCACCCACTTGTCAATRCTCACTAGAGTTAAAGCAGTCCAGGGATTTCACAATGAAATACATTCACATGATGCTGCTTAAAAAWATATTGAGGGATAATACTTCTTAGTGGAAGGACAACTGTTGGAATATGACGTGCTCATTCTAGGATTTATGGACATCACTCTATTTAACCTTGTGGCAGATCAACTTGGCAGCTTTAGTTTAATCTCAGATATTTTACTGCTTTCCTAAATCTACCCAGTACCCCTTACTGAAATATATAAGTATCCCTTACTGAAAAAAAAAAAATAAATAAAGTCCAGAAATATCACAGGATTGAGGCAGATTTACTGTAGAAATCAGATATCTCATCTAAACTGAGGTATTTTTAAATGAGGAGAAGTCAAATATAGAAGCAACTAGAAGGAAATACCCTTGCTGTCATGTTAAAGATGACAACTACAACAATATAAAAATTATTCCTATGTATTAAATACATTATGATTTTAATATTAAATATTTTCAGATTTTTTTCTAAAACCAAGTCTTAAGGAGCTGCATATTTTATATTCCTGACAAAATCCATTTTCCTACTTCCGTTTGTCATTTTTTTCATGAATAATACCTGATTCTTTTTTTTTTAAATACTGCAAAGCATTCAGCTAATAGCAAGAAAGTAACAGTTTATTTCAAGCTAATGCTGTCTCAGTCACATGAGTCCTGATATTTAAAGTATTTTAATCAATATGAAAGAATAACGGATGCTAAGCTCTCCAAATACAATTATATTTACTATATAAATCTTCTTTGATGCAAGTTAAAAAAAAATACTTACAGGGCTTCTCTTTGTAAACTAAGATTTTATCCTCAAGGTCTGCATTTGCTTTCTAATCTTTCTTTTCTACAAAAACCTCTTGTGACTTAAAGCTTCTCTCCTTGTCCRTTTTCTAGCACAACTGTCCAGTCACTCATTTGACCCATATGAATTCCAAAAAGGAAAAAAATGGAAATAGGGAAATCTTTCAGTTATCTGCACCATTTCTCCACCACCACAAGGTTTTTCCTTATACTATATTCCACATTGTGCTGGTCAGTCTGCTTTAAGTGACCCAGGCAGTGAAAACTCCTGTGCTTTGCTGGACTCAGTCCCTTAAACTACATCATTTTGCTGTTAAGAAACATTATTTTTGATTATGTCATAGATTATGTCTTCCAATGATTCTTTGTTTACAACAAAATATTGTTTGTAGATACAAATTTGAATTGGAGATTTTTTTTTTTTATGTTGTACTGCAGATAAGTGACCATTAATGCCCAATAAAGACAACCCTATTGCATCATACATGGGATTTCTGAATGCAAATCATAGACAGGATAAAAACAAATCACTGGAAACCACCCACTTCTGACTTTACCAGTGGAAGCTAGCCAGAAAGGATAAAGGAAAAGGAAAAGTTTGGGAGCTGAAATGARACAGAACTAGCAGGTACTGTTGGATGGATGAAAAAGCTGGATAGCTGTTAGTTTAAAATCAATAGTATGTTCAGTCATGTGGTAAGTAGAATTCCATGTGGTTGAATGAGTTATTGATGTGGGAGTTTATTTATTTTGCTGTATGCAAGGTATCGCAAGCCAAACTTCAGTGGAGTGATTAATGTGGCTGAAAAAAATTCTTGTAGCAGCAACTGGGACCTCTGTTTCAGGATGTTATCTCTGTCCATCTATGATGGCAATGAAATGGCGTTAGCAAGAAACACACCTAAATACCTTGTCTTTTCAGACTAACCACCAACAASAGGGGATGAAAGAGAAGTTCTGTAAAAGAGTCGACAGTGGGGATTTTGCCTTAACCCTTTCATGCAACCCTTCCTTGTTTTAATCTTCCCTCTGATACTAGGGTTTTACAGTTACGTGACACATGAAGAGTACTAGATACTTCTGAGTTATGCTGGAGAATGCTTTCTGAGGCATCCAGATGCCAATTTGAAATAGTGAAGAAAGGTTTGTCTTAACTGGACTCTCAGAACTCATGAGCACAGGAGACAGAGCCTTCTTTTGTGAGAAGCTGCCAGTGCCCTTTGTGGTTTGTGCTTTCAAGAGAGATGAAATAGAACTAATTCTGAACCTTGTTCTGACTCAAGCAAAGCAAAGACTGTACTTAAACTCAGGAGAGAAGAGATTCTGTCCAGGTGACACAAAGTGGTTCACATTTCCACAGCTGAAGACCAGTCCACTATACAGTGTGATGTATTGCATAGAAATTAGCSCTTGGTCTTTTAATGAGTGATACATGCTGCTCCCATGTCCCTTGAGCATATAGAATTTTATTGTTAGCATTGATCAAAGATAATGAACATAATATGGAGAATGGTCAGAATGACATTTTGCAGCATGCTTCCAACAGCATGTTGYGTGTCTTTGGGTATTTTGTTCAGAAATGCCTGTTTTCTATAAAGATGCTGGAAATTGTGTTTTTAGAGGAGTTGGTGATACAGTTGTCAAGAGGATCTCAAAGAGTTGGTTTAACATCATCGACACTGGCTGTAGAGAGAGATTCTCAGAGCTGCACTCATATTCATTTTGAAGGTATTACTTAGTTTTCTCTAAAGGAGATCCCAAGAATTAATTGTGTTGTGTGGCTGCTCAGAGGACAGGCCTGATGTATTTATCAGGGAGTCAAGTTATTTTGCATTAATATACATCCAAAGAACATTGTGCACCTCGACTCTTGGACCCCACTAAGGAATTATCAGCTAATTGCACTCTTTTTCCTCTCTTTTTTTTCAATATGAGACCGAGGCCAAACTCCAGAATGGACTTTTAAAACTGATTTAGGGCACTCACCTGCAATGTAGAAGGCAAAGATTTAAGTCCTAGATTTGCACTAGACAGAGCAGAAATTTGAATTTTAAGGGCCATGTTGCTTTAAGTATTCAGTGCCCTACCCACTCTGTTTTCCCGAGGCTGATTCTCTATTTAGACTGGAAATTTTGGTTCTGCTTGTAAGRCAGACTTTCTAATACGTTTTGCATTAAAAGCAGTATAAAAAGCAGTTCCACAACAACGTGGAAGAAAAATTTACTTTGGAAAAGGCAGCAWTTTTTGTACATAAACATCTCCAATTTGTTCTTTGAGATACACTTGACTTACTCTGCAAAACTGAAATTTAAAAAAAAAAAAGCATGGATGTTAATTTGATTTGGGTTCAAATTTTAGTGAAATAATTGTCTTGCCCTTCCCCTTTGCTCAGTGTATAAATAGTTAGGTCCACAGAAACAGCAGCATAAAGGAACTATTTGACTTCTATAGCAGCCACACATTTTACAGTCCATAAATAATTCTTTGTCAGTCTAGTGAACCACTATACAGAGACTCACTAGAAAAAAAAAATAGTATAAATTAATGCCATCCAGCAACGGAGAAATACATGAGATCCTATCAACTCCTTTTCTATTATCAGAAAAGCATAACATATAACAGGCAAATGTGACACCAGTTTCAGAACTTCATGGTTGTTATTTACAGCATATTCTARACTTTTCTGACAATTTTAGGATACTGCCTGAATAGAGGTTGGAAAGAAATGTGATGGAAAGGAGTATTCTGGGCCAACTATGACCCATTTTAAACTTCAGTATATTTTCCATGCACACAAGTAGGAAAAACAATTTTATTCCTACTCAAAACCACACCAAATTCRGCCAAATAAATTCTAGCCTAATTAATTAATCAATGTATTATTAATTCATTTTAGAATCATAATTTCTAAAATAATTATAAACTGCTTTGTTTATTTCCTTGTT
Source organism: Malurus melanocephalus (assembly GCF_030028575.1). Lineage (NCBI taxonomy): Eukaryota > Metazoa > Chordata > Aves > Passeriformes > Maluridae > Malurus > Malurus melanocephalus. The sequence goes on along the minus strand of NW_026623295.1, from coordinate 2,094,217 downwards.
GTTTATACCATTTAAGGGCAGATCTTTGAGGAGAATGTAGTTACAGCCTCCATAAACGTTAATACATTTTATGAGGAAAGATAATGAAATCTATTTTTGGCAGTTACTCTGAAACATTTCAGATTTCTGCCTCTCATTTTCTATTTTTGGGAAACTTTTATGTCCTTATCTCTTCACAGCCTGTGACAGAATTTTCTAAGCAAATATTTACAATGACGGAAAAAATATTTTGTCATTGTTTAATGATTATTATATAATTTTTTTTAATTCTATATTAAATAAWTAGTACAGTGATTTGCATCCTCTTCCTAACTAGAATTTATCAAGTATTTGTTTACAATACACTACACRTTACAAAAAAGAGCCTTTCTTCTAAATTAACTTCATTAGATTCTAGTTCTTACCTGTCTTTTGTTTTAATTTTGAATTTCTTTTATGTCTTTCCAGTGGAAAAGGTTCATCMGAATTTCAAAGCTGTCATGAGCACTTAACAGCCAAAAGACAAAATCAGATCAGCCACTGTGCTGTAGTGACTATCAAGTTGATTTCTTTTGTTTCTTATTATAAGTTGTTCCTCAAACTTATGGGCATAACTTGCTAGTCAAAAATACATCTACCCATAATCATACTTGAGAAGGAGATTTTATATAAAAACTTCATAGTCCTAAAATACCAAGATTTTATTCTGACAGATTACCTATGCATGWTCTGGAGGAAGATATGCCTAACAACAGCCAAGTGTTTCTCCAAAGACTGCACTAAAYTCCAGGTGAAACTGAGTGATTGTAGTGGTCCTCGATTTAAAGCCKGTAAACCTAGTTTTTCTATCCTTCACTGTCTACCACAAATGCCTCAAAGACCAGGCAGATGCTAATTTAAGGACTTTCTTGGTTTGTTTGTTTTTGTCTGACGGTTTGTTATTGCTTTTGTTGCTGTTGTTGTTTCCCTAACAATTTACCTTCCTAACACTTTCAAATTAGGCAACAAAATACTTCATATATCATTCCCAATAACACTATATACTCTTTCAATACTTTTAATTTTCTTGGTATGAGCAGATTTCATAAGCAGAGTTTTCAACAACACATGAACAAATGCAAGAATAATTTTCACTTGCTCAACTCTGAGTCTCAAGTGGTGCTAAGCACTGCTAAGAACTGCCATCTTCTTGCTTTAATATTATTTATTAATTAGTCACTGACCACCTTCTTCCCACCACTGAAAGCATTTTGCAGAAGTGTAACCTGTGCTATTCATAACATTGACCCATCACACACTGAAGGATATYACTGCTTGGACATGAAGCCCCAAAGCTGTATTCTATATCCTTCTTTGAGCACAAATGATAACCTCCAAAATTTAAACACTTCCTCTTAAAACTTCCTCCAAACTCTAAATAAGAAGACTATTGTAAACCAWATTAATAGATCACAGACTCAAAAAATGGTTGAGTTTGGAAAGCAGCTCTGGAGGTCATCCAGCCCAGWCTCTCTGCTCAAGCAGGGCTGTGTTGAGCCAATTGCCTAACCCCATACCCAGACAGCATTTTAACATTTCCAAGGGTGGAGAATCGATAGCTTCCCTGGGAACTTTGTACCAAGGACCATTACAATACCACAGTGCTTGCTCACCCTCACAGAAGAMAAAGCTCATTTCATCGTGTTSAGACTGAATGTCCTCTGTTTCAGTKTCTGTCRTGTTTCTTGTCTTCTCAATGGACACCCCGTGAAGAGCCTGGGTCTGATTTATTTCCAATCTCCCTTGAAACTCTCCCTGAATCTTATCTGCTCCAGGCTGAAAAGTTCCAGTTTTGCTCTCTCAGTCATTCCAAGTTTCTTCTGTACTRGTGAGCCTAGGGCTGAAAAGAGTATTCCAAGTGTGGCCTCAACAACACTGAGGAGAGRGCTGACAACTCTCCTTCTAATGAAGCCCAGAATTCCAGCAGCCTTCTTTGCATCAGGGACATATTGTAAGCTTATGTTCAACTTGACGTCCACCAGGACCCCAAAGCTTTTTTTTTTGACATGATACTTTCCAACTTGGTGGCCGCCAGCATACATTTTTGCCTGGAATTACTCCTTCCCAAGATACAGGACTCTGCACTCRTTGAACTCCATGAAGATTGAGGACCAGTCAAGGACCCTCTGGACAGCAGCAGAAGCTCCTCTCAGATCAGCCAGTCTCCCTGCTACTATATCATGCTCATCTCCATCTCAACTTCTCATTACCAGGCATTTCCCCTGTTTGTTATTAGAGRAGCATGCCTGGTACCTTTATCCTTGTTCACATCTGTATTGATATATTAAATGAAAAAAGTTGTTTTAATCTCCTTTGGCTCTTTGATGAGAGTGTATACACCTGGCAGAAGATACAATTTTGGGATTAGCAAATGGCTGTCTCTGTGGTTGATAGGTGACTACATATCCTGAACGCTGCTCAGATGCTGCTAATTAGGTTTGGTTTTGTAACAGCTTCCCTTTCCTGCTGGATTTACATTGCAGTTTGAGGCTCTCATAATGTCTTCTTCAAATTTGACATAAATGTATATTTCAAGGACTCTGACTCAACTTTTGCATTTTACACCATAAACGATAAACATCCCCACAACCCATTTACAGAATAGCGGAGGGAGTGAGAGAAAAAGAAAGAGGAAAAATCTCCTATTTTTAACTAACTCTAGGCTTTGGAAAAAAAAAAAAAAAAAAAAGAAAAAGATATTCCAACTAACAGGTGCAATAAGGAAAAAAAAAATAAACCTTTTGTAATTATAGTAGTAGTTCTTCAAAGAATTCATGTGTTTGGGATCATATTTTCAGATCAAGCAGAATTATCCATTGTAAATATAAGAAATAGCTCCCCAAGGTAGAAGAAGTGAAAGAAAAAGAATAAATAAAAGAAGAGCTTCCGAATTTATGATGCTTTGCTACTGATGATAACTTATTTACATGTTACAATACAGGACTCTAAAATATTCAACATAAAAAGAAAAAAATAAATAATCTGGCTTTGGAAGATCCTGAAGTATTTCAATTAGGAGTTATTAGGAAACTTTGTACCTAYTCAGTCCTCTGCAGTTCTTTCTTGACATCGCTATGTTGTGCACATTTTCTGYGAAAGGACAAGCTTCACACTTGTTTTTTACCTCTTACCACTGACTTGGACTACCTTGGGCAAAACATCCAAGTGGCATGTGATTCACTAGGAGTTGATACATCCACTGTGTCAGCTGGCTATAATAACAACTTAAGGCTTGGGATCAGGGAAAAACAGAGGGGTCTCAACTGCAGGACAGACTAACAGACTTAGTAAGGTGGAGATAACAGGAAAATAGGCACTTTCTACACTTTCTACATTCCAAAGGAATGCGTCATCTTAAAATTAGTTGCTGTCCACTGATTACTGATTGCTGTGTAATTAATGATTACTGAAATTTGTTGCAGCTTTTTTTTTTTCTTATTTGATTTTGTTACTGTAAAACAATGTGAATAACTGAAAATGAAACAATTACGCAAATAATTGAACAAGCAAATAATTAAGAAACTTTCATTTCAAGGATGCAAGAAAAGTTACAGCTGATTTTGCTTTCTAGCCTGCTCCATACATGAGTTTAGAAAAATGAACAAAAAATAATTTTTGTGGAGTCAGAAAGTCAAAGTTTTTACAAGGTATGTCCATATTATCTTTCTCACTTTAATGAGGTCCTCTTTAAGGCATTTTCAATGGCTAATTAAATTTTTAGGAACTTAATATCCTACTCTTATAATCAGTCTAGTAGCTAGGAGTTCCARTAAGCATCCTGTTGGCAGCATTTGGATTTTGTAAAAAGTTTCCACAGAAAGCCCTTCTGCTGAGAATGTAGGGTTCTACATTCTCTTCCTGCTGCCCAAAAAGGCAAGAACCCACCCATGCTCCAAATGCAATCACATGGTGGTGGATCTCCAGAATTACACCTCTGCCAGATCTATGCTGGCGGTTCTGTGTCAGAAAAGCAGGAGGATGTCATTACTCTCAATAGGTTGGCTTAGTTTATGTGCAGCTGGGATGCAAAGGGATGAATCTAGASTTTTATAATAAGATGATCACTTTAGGATCTTTATAGATGGTGGATGCAATTACAGTTTCTTCTGTGTATTCATTTCATCTGTGGAATTAGGGTGATGTTCAATATTTTTTGAGATAGACTCTCTGTTGGGGAAGATATTTGTTTCCTTGGACATTCTTGAAAATACTGTTAGGCAGGATATCTCCTGAAAAAAAAAAAAAAAAAAAATAGATCAAATTTACTGTGTGATAGGTATCTCTCACGCTGCAGGTGCCCTGTTTTATTGAGATTTCAAGTATCACACTCCAAAACATCACTTTAAGGACCATCTTARAAWAATACACACTGATATTTTGCAGATTATGAAATATCTTCTCTCAGGTGTTACCAGTTATTCATAGTATGTCATATAAAACCTCCACCTACACAATCTTAAGAAATATGCACAKGCGCACCTACAAATATATTTATGTGTGTTCATGTATGTGCATAAATATGCMTGTGGATATATGTATTTGCACATATATGCTCAAATCATAAAACCTACATAAATCCAGAATACATGTGTTCAGGCTAAAAGCATAATTTTAAAACTGAAGCAAAAAATAAAAAAGTCAATGTCATAAAACCATTTTATTTTTAATTGAATAATGTCAGCTAAATATTATCCCACAGCTATCATTCAAGTTTACAGCAGAACTCTTTTTTTAATGTCTCTTATCTGATTGTTTATGTTTGCTTTTATTGCTCATATCTCTTTGATCTCTAACCAGCTATAATTATGATGTTTTCAACATGTTTTATGTTTCTATAACTGCTGCGCTCCATCAGATTTGGTACTTATACTGTCAACCAGGCCTTTTTATGTTCTTTCATCTCTGTTGTGGGTGCCCTTTGTTTATGGAATCTAATATTAACATTTAAGTGCATATTTCAAAGGAAATGGACCACAAGATGTCAAACATGCATTCACTTTATAATTTATCTATGTTAAACGTTTTTTGCTGCAGAAGTGCACAGTAAGCACCTAATTGATACGGTCTGCTCCTTTTTTTTTTTTTTGCTAATGGCTGTTTTTTACTGCTGTACTTAGATGGACATGCAGTAATCATACAGGGGAGGCTTTGCACCTACAGACATGATCATAAATTCAGTTTTCCTTTTGATGTTTTTGTTTTCTTTGTACCCTAATTGGTTGTTTGTATTTGGTGTTTGTTTTATTTACAGTACTAAAGAGGTAGGCATCAAGAATCAGAATTTAGACCCCAAGACATTCCTTGGGTTGGTCTTGAAAGGATGATTGACTTTTGCTCTCTGTCTGTCCATTTGCCTTCTTCTTTCCCTATCTCTGTGAGGAAAATGTCAAATGTGAAAAAGAACAGTGAATGAAATCTTGTTACCTTGATTTAAATAAAATWTATGTAAAATACATTGGTCCCTAAAATACAGGCAACAACCTACAGATACATATATGTGKAGTGTCTAATTAATGTTTGAAAGAAAATTCATAACTATAAGCAAGAAAATGCATGTTATTTAGTATGCATATTCAGTATGCATGTTATTTTCTAGCTAAAGAAAGTCATTATTACAGTTGAAATCAGGCTTGTCCAACCAAATTGTCAGGAAGAAATGTGTTTCACCCACAAAATACGAATGTCACTGAGTCACTTATGCCAAAATTAATATATGGGGTCAATGACTGAGCCTATAGAGGCATTCCATTACATTTAAAGTAACAGCATGGGTGTCTTAAGAAGAACTTGACAACTGGTGTATAAAATGGTAATTGTAATTATATACAGAACTTCAATGTGATTGCAAGTAGTATTGAAYGAGAACTTCAGCAAGATGCGTTAAGAGTACAAATCTCAGAGGARAAGAGAGCAGTGTAAATACAGGGTTGATTCAGCAGCCCCTCCTGAAAGACGTGATTCCCATATGAACAAGTCTCACTTTTCCTAGTAATTAAAACAGGAATCTATGTAACATCTTTTCAKTCAGACTTCTGTCTCATAGAATCCTGTAGTACTGGAGGTAAAGTGCAGAGGCAAAAAGGAAAGCCCCAAATTCTTTATGTATAAATTCATGACTTCCTGCAAACACTAATTTGAACATTCTCTTCTACATAGCAAGGAAAGTAAAGAAAATTCAATTATAGTCCTTATTTTATAAGCTTTTTGTTTAATATACTTATTTATATATTTTATAAGCAAAGCTCAGGAAGCCCCTTCTTCACTCAAGAGAAAATATAAATCATTATTAAGGATAATATATAAAAGAGACTGAGACAGCATAATGGACTGGAACAGTCCTGTAGCTGGAGTATGCAGATGTTAACATCTCAAATTTAATTTTTTCTTTTGTATATAATTTTGGAAGTTGATAAAATGCAGATACAGAACATCACTTTTAAAGTAATTTATTTTTAAAGACCATTTTGTCTGCTGGTAATTTTCTTCTCTCTCTTTATTTTTCCACACAAAACTGGTAGATCCCCCTTCAACAATAACTTAGCAGAAGCTGAACAACCTTTTTGTAGCCATTTTCTGCCCTCATGTAGTAAGGATTTTTTTAGTATATCCTAACATTTATTATCCTACATTTAGTATATCCTATTATTTATTATCCTACAAGTATTCTTGTATTTCTCCTGCAAGTTTTCCAAAGTGTTTGTTCTACCACTCACTACTTCTTTACTGCAACATGTGACTCAGTGTTTGCTGTGAGTACATGCAGTACATCAGTTCTCTTTCCTAAGGAAAGAGGAAAGGAAATTCAGCACCCAAACTTTTTCTTCACCTGTTAAATGGTATGATAGGATCCTCATAGGGATCAGTAAAAAACTGTAATATTTCAAATGCAGAACATGCTGTGCAAGCAGAAAATTATAATTTTTCGAATATGGAAACTGAGACACAGAGAGGTCTGTTTARTAATGAAAAAGTCACTCCAAGAGTTATTCACATGCTTAATAGAATTTGTGTCTTTCTCCTCCCTACACTTTTCTGTAAGCATCAGACATTTTCCTAGAAGCTGCTCAATTCTTAAATGGCCTATAAAGAGCCAAAATCATGAACAGAGAAATCAGAAAATTATAAAGAAGGGATGCATTGGGTAATCAAACTTCAGACAGCTCTATTCATTTTTGGCATTATTCTGTCTGTGTTRTCTCCTACACGATGTAAAACGTTTTATTATGCAGAATTGACACTGGGAAATGTCTTAATAGCCAATCAGACAGTATTTAGTGATCATCTCTAAATTTAATGAGAGTATCATTCTATGGCTCTGAAAGTCTAGTTTAGTTCATTTTACTACTTTTTTCATAGCAATTACATCAACCTAAACAACAATTAGGTGGCTCAACACACAGTAGGCAAATTAGTAACTTCCGTTAAAGTAGGTTTATGGCCCTCTAGAGCAAGACTTTTGAGTAGCAAACTGTGYGGAGACCAAATTCTGAGACTTCATTCTAGTAAAACTCCATTGTACACTGTCTCTGATATTTCTATCTATACAACAAACGTAAATCAAAATAATTCKGTGATACGGGTTTACAACCCAGTTTCTGACATGGTTATTACTTTGAGGCCTGATTCCTTTCAACTGTTCTTTTTTATTAAGATTGCAATGTAAACTGACAGTTTACCCGGAGGATTTTTCTCCTTTCTTTTCAGGAATTGCTACTAGAGGCTATGGTTTTTCTTTTTTGTTTTGTTTTCCAGTTTACAAACAGTAAACTGGCTACATCTGAATCTGTATGCATTATAGTGCAGAACATAAAGCAGTCCCTCATGTACCAGAGCAGAGTGTTTGCATATGTTCTCTCGGAGCCWTTCATTCAGCACCACTGTGCTGTTTCATCCTAGGGCATAAAAGCAGTAAGGGTGAATTTCAGTGATGCATTGCCTCTAGCAAAAGGGCTATTTTAGAGACCCAGTCTTGTCTCCTTCTGGCTGGTCACTTCCAGTTGAATATCCCAGTTTGCTGCTGCTTTAGTTGCATTGACATGATCGTTAGCAGAGTGGTGCTGTAAACAAGTTCACTGAAATTATTTGGGTTAAAAAGGAAAAAGAAAACAGAAAAAAAAAAACCAGAAGAAAGATTAAAAAAAAACCCCAGAACTATTTTACTTTAAAACTCCAATTACTTGGAGATGTTGTAGCAAAGATCTGCTAAGAATTTCAGCATTACAAGGGGTACCGTCCTACTTTGGGGAGGAGGGAAGAAGGCTTGAGGTGCAAGGGTAGGCAGAAATTAGTTACATATTTTTCAGCTAAGAAACAACCAAACATCTGCTTGTGGCAAGGGAGGAGGAAAGCTGTAGAACATTTTGGCATGTATTGAATAAGGACGTTTCCTTTACATCCTTAGTTTTGGTGAAATGGATAATGCAATTTTTATTTGTTATGCTCAGAAGCACAGCTCAAGGCAACAGAAGCCCAAGTCTTGCCAAGAGAGTCACACCATGTGCACAAACAAGTCATTTATCTGTTTCAGAATTAGTATGGGCTTTAAATCAAATTTGGTGAAGAGCACATTTTAATCAAGGAAAATTCTTTTAGTTTTTTTGCTTTCAAGGTCGTCAACAGTATTGAGAACAGGAATCACTCATCACTAGGCTGCTTTTTTTTCTTCCTGTGGTCAATTCACAGGAAATAGGAGGTCTGGAGCCTTAAAAATACTGCAGCATACCCCTACCACTTCTAGGCATCTTAAATCACAGCCGACATTTTTGAAAAATGATGAGTGCATCCCAGCAGTGGAGTTATTCATCTTTTTTTGCAACTGATCAATTTAATAACCCATTTAATTGAATAAAATGCTACAGCTCTTTCACAGATAGCAAGCTTTTCAAGACTCCAACTCTGAATCATGGTGTACAATAGTTAGATTTTCAACTGAGATGAAGGGTTRTCTTCACTGGCCACGTTCTTGCAGCCATATCTGTTTTGATTCTGTGTGTTTCTCCACTAAGAAAAGACACTGAGTTAAGCTGGAGCTGAAGCACCGGATCTCTGATCATCAACCCTGTTCTAATGTTTTCTTACTTAGTTCTTTAGGATTGCTTCATTTAGCCCTCTCCAAGACATACATACTTTAGAAGACAGAAGCACAAAATAGWATAAACATGAGCTTAAACATTATAATTTTTGTTATTTTGGGTTTTATTTACTTTGTGTTCATTGTTTGGTTTTTGTCGTGTTTTATATGAATCAGCATAAGCAGAGCCTGCTAGGCTTCTGTTTTCTACCAGTCCTTGTTTTAGGATAAAGACTGCTGTCCAACTACTAAGGCATGGCTTGGCCTAGTGAACAATTTCTTTTATGTGCCTAACAGTGGGAAAGGATTCCCAGCCGAGGCTTGCGAGAAAGTTGTGTAGTAGCTTAAATCTCTTCAGTCTTTCTGGGTTTTTAATGTCCTGCTCTGGTCCTAGCTAGCTTATCTGTCTTCCCGGCTCCACTGACGGTCTTCTGAAAATACATTTCTAAGCACTTCTTGACAAGTCTGCGTGCTTAAATTTAAAAAGAAGATTCTCTGGTAACAGAGACTGCTTAGGGAAAGTGTAGTAAAACACTCAGCAAAACCAGTGTCTTCTGCAGACTCTGAAAGCAGATATCTCCTTTGCATGACATCAGGTTTCCAGGCATCCTTCCAGGCAACCAACATATTCTCTTTCATTGGTTGTTTCCGATTTCTTTAATAAAAACTGGACAGTACAATTACAATTACAATGAGCCAGATAATTTCACTCTCTCTTAACTAAGAACTTATTTCTCAAGTAAAACAACAGATATTAATCTAACCTAATTTTGGAACCAAATTAAAATCTGCATATTAGGAGGGTAGCCTTAAGATCTCTCTTTAGAAATGAGAATTTRTGAGTTAGATTTCTCTTGTGAAACTCCTTCTAGTTGCTCTCTTCAAGGATCATGTGAAAAATATAATACTAGTGTTCTTTTTCCACTACACTTCTAGGTCTTTAAAAGAAATGAAACAGGATGTAGTGAAGCATGAATTTTCTTCCTCTTTAATACTTTTAATTCACAATAATATGTCTGGTTTTGGAACTAATGAATATGTAAAAAAAAAAAAAAAAAAAAAAAAAAAAAAAAAAAAAAAAAAAAAAAAAAAAAAAAAAAAAAAAAAAAAAAAAAAAAAAAAAAAAGACAAACACTTAAGGACACTTGGATTTATATTAAAGAGGTAGAGAATTAAAAATATATGAAGAAATATGTGAAAAAATGTACAACCATCTGGAYATCATCCTAGATAACAGGCTCTAGGTGGCCCTGCTTGAGCAAAGGTGTTGGAGACAATGATCTCCAGAGACCCCTTACAATCTCAACTGTTCTGTGATTCTGTGCCATCAATTAAAGAAATAAATTAGTTTGAGAGACAAACARCACATTCCAAGGACAAGGAGTGAAATTAACTTTCATACTATAAAAATATTAAATGCAAATGAATTGAGTAATTTTCTACTCATTTAGAGGTGTACTGCTCACCTCATTCCTACCTAAACTTAACATGAAATCTATAAAAAACAATTTATGTAGAGATGGTTGTCAAATCTGGAATTTAAAGCAAAACCATCTGTTTGGGTAAAATTATATTGTGAAGAATCTCTTAGGTCAAGGATGAAATTTCTATTCAAAAATCAAAGAGAAATGTATCTCTCAACCGCTTTGTCAGTTCAGAACATCTATTAATCTGGTGGTCATTTACATACACCTGAGATAAAARAAACTCAGATTCTAGTCCCAGCTCTAATTAATGATTAACTCAATCAAATAAAACACCAGCAAATCACACAGAGTCTTGCATCAATAGAATTTCAGAGACTCCAAGAAAAGTAATTCTTCATTTTACTGATGCATGATGAAAAGTAGTTTGTTGATCATCTGAAAAAGTGTGTTAACATTCACTAACTAGTTGCATGACATAGGCAGAGAATAGCATCACCAAAGACTGTAGTAATCAATATACAAATATGTGCACYGTTTCAGATAAAAACATAAGACTTTCTTAAAAACATACTTAAAAATTGCATTATCAAAAATAAAGGGCAGTGTACTTGTAATCTTTCAACTCGTTCATTTCTATCTCTGACAGTAGGCTCTGGACCTGTAGCTAACCATGTACATAATTATTTTCATTATTGAAAAGTTCACTAATGATCAGGTGGTTGGTCAGTTTAAGAGCTGTTTTTCTATGTGCTTCTCACTCACTTTGCACATTAATTTTTCAGAAAACATTTATTTCATTTTAGTATAGAAAAAGAAAATCTTTAAAATATTCATAAGCCTGGAAAACTTTTTTTGATGAYGTCTGACTATGTGGCAACAGTCTCCGTTACAAGTTACCTGCAATAATTACTACTYCTTTTATTGAAATGTTCTTTAAAAGCAATTTTCTATTCAACACCTTGGGTAATTACAGCRGGAAATGATTGATAACATCAGTTGATATTAAATATTGTACTGTTAATCACCATGCAATCTTGCATGCAGTTATTCATTAGTTACTTCTTTAATTTGAATGGCTGACAATTTACATGGAATGCTTCAGTTATATGAATTATCATATTTTTATTCCCAAGAGAAGCCCTGCACTTCATTAGAACAGAATCATTCACATTGCTTTTCTTTCATTTTCAAGAGTGAAGTACTTTGATTTGAAAGTTCCATAGYTGTAGTCAGGCAAGTTATTAGGTTCTTCATTGTTAAATAACACTATGCAATGCTTGTACAGTACAAAGGCATTTCTAGAATAAACAGTCACATTTTTATGCACTGTTCTGACACTAATAAACAGCTGATTGTGGTCTCCAAGAGAACTTTGTGCTTYTGTGTCACATTCTGGGAAACGATGCCATGCCCCCAAATGTGTTCATACTATTCGTTGACTGCTAGAGTGGCTGTAKATGTCATTTACTTTGTAAACTGCCTCACTTTATCACCCAGGGCAGATCTTAATGTTTTAACACTTAGACTTATATATGAGTCAGACATTTAAATCTGATGAGTCTCCCAAAAAGAGAGTAAATACTAAGTATACTAAATCAGTTTTATTAATGGGAGTTAAAATAATTTTGGAAGTAACTTGTAGTAATTCGGTGGAGACAGTATATTCCTTATGAAATATRGAACCATCTGTTGCATGGAATCTCATTATGTGATAATGCAGTGATCCACACTATATAAAATCTGTGCTTAAAAATCTTGTTACTATTCCAGGTTCAACGTGAAGGTATTTGCTCATGAACACATGCAACCAGAAAACAGAAATACTTACAGGCTTGTGTTAAGCACTTTCCTACACAAAAATTGTTCTTTTGGAACATTAATTTTATGGTCTCCTAGAATTCACCCCACACTTCAGCTCCTGCTAATGCATCACTGCTTCACAGCCCATAAGAGGTCACCCCTTCTCCCTGTTACACAAGAGCTCATGACCTCGTCACTGCCCCCGTTGTTAACCTCCCCACCACTTTCCCACGGTGCCAACTACTCTTTTTTCTTTACACTCTCACTAATTAACATAATGAAGTCAGACTCAGAATATTTGTTCCCAACCTGGATTAAGCTTGAAATTTTTCTCCCCCTATTTTCTACCATTTTTTAAATTTCTGATGGCTTCTGTGTCGGCTGGGTTTTTCTTTTACCTATTCCTACAAATTTAATGTGTCTTGAAAAGAGCAGCTCATCAAGAGTTTCTGAGAGTCATGACAWGGAAGGGTATTTTGGAGAAATATGCTTTTTTCAGCTGTGAAAATAGCAGCTCAGGTAAACTTCAGATTCTGATGGGAACCCATTTGTTACTATTTTCATGTCACAGTTTGTATATTTGCAGTTTACACAATCAAAAGTTTTGAGTCATGAGGCAATTGTTTCACAGAAATCAATGTGAACTATTGATTCAATGCCTTCTGAGAAATTCCAAGGGTTTTTTTGCATATTTATATGAGCATACCTATATCTGCGATGTCCAGGTGATATGAGCACGATACATTTAATTTCTTTTGTTACTCTGACCCATATTCTGCCTGTACACAATGAAACTATTACTCAAATTAAACTCTCAGGGTAATATTAAATATATCCCTCATCAAAAAATTTAATTTATTTTATTCTCTTTATTCAAATATGGCAACTGAATTTCACTCTGTCACACAAAGTGGCAGGAATCCCCTAACTATTA
>NW_026623295.1:2073542-2080830 GCF_030028575.1 Malurus melanocephalus | reverse complement strand
ACAGATAGAACTTTACGGACTTTTTAATTAATTTTTGCAGTTTCTCATTAGTGTCTTCTCCTACTATATATTTGGAATCACTAGCATTGAGACYAAAGAGACTCTCCTAGAATAGCAGCAGAAGGATCTGGTACTAAGTCTACTTCTCCACACACATTAGCATTAAGTAGCAGTAGCTCCCCCAGGATCTCAGCAAAACTACAGTGATGTGCCCAGAGGCACATTCCGTGACTCCATCCTGCATCCCTAGCTTATCAGTCTCTGATGAACTCCTTTTATAARAAAACTTTAGTGTAGTTATATGAATTTTTGTTCTAAAAGTTGCTTGGGTTTGGGTTGGTTTTTTTTTCCTTCCGTGATTCACACATTTCTCTAAATGCAATCTTTGGGCTTTGTGAGCCTATACTCTCTTAGTTCTCACTCTCCTCCGGTATATCCTTCAGCCTCTCTTRAAAGGTTCTACTTTTCTCAGTCCTCGTTTCCTGTGTAATTGTGCAGAGGACAGCCTTCCCCAGATCAAAGTTACCTCTTTAGGACTTCAAAAAATGAAAATCTGTAGTAGTAAATTTCTTATGCAAACACTTCATCTAAATTGCCCCATTTTATATTTTACTGTGAGTCTCCTGAACAAAACTGTACTTCTTTCAAATAGCTGAACTTATGACCCTCAAGAGTTTGCATAAAGAGTGAAAGCTCCATCCATGGACTTCTCCTGAAACAGGAGTGTGCAGACACAACTTTGAGTGTCCTCAACTCTGAAATGCAAGTGTCACTTTCCAGAAATGGCATTTCACTTTGGATTTAAACTTTATTTTATCCTATAACCTCTGTGAAAAAAAAAAAAATCTGCCTGGGAGAAAAAATAGAAAGGAAAGTCACAGAAATAAAATAAATAAATACAAGTGATTTATCTGAGCAAAACATTGCTTAACGTTTGGGCACAATGAAAAGTTAAATTTGAAATATTTCACAGCCCATTTGAGATTAAGAAAGATTTTATGTTGCTAAAAGTATTTAATATTTTAAGACACTCTTTTCAATAGAAATATTTTTATTTTACTCTGAAATATGTTCCTATTTTTTAATCTGCTTTTGATAGCACTAGGAAGAAGAATAAATGAAGTGTACATGTTCCTATGGTTCTGAAGAGATCTTTATCCCAAACCATATAGGCTTTTTTTTCTTGGTCATTTATCAAGCTGGCAAAATATACTTAAAAATAAAGTACAAAGAAGTGAAAAATCACATAAACTTTAAGAAAAGCACATACAAATATTATTCTGTGGTTTTGGGAGTTGCTTGTTGTTGATTTCACCTTTTTTTTTTTTCCTGGTATTTGTTTATTTGTTTCTGTTTGCAAAATTCCTTACAGTTCTCAGCCACAAAATYCACTAATATATATTATGAAATTAAAGTTTTCTCTTGTTAGTATCAAACAACAAATTCAATATAGGAATTCCAGGACAGTCTGACTTCTACTTTAAAAAAAAAAAAAAAAAATCCTCTCTGTCTGATAGATATTAAGTGCTATAAAYATAAACAGCCAATTTCTGTTACATTATAGCTAAGCCAAATTTACAAAATTCCAATCCTTCCACTAAYCAGGTAGATATAACCACATACTTCAGGCAACTATTGTTTCTTTCACTGTTCTTCTGTTCAGATTGTGATCAAAATCTGACAAATCAAGCCTTGTACTGTCCTCGTACCCTTAAATTTCACTGTAGAATCCTCTCACAATTTTCAGCTGAACAATTAGTTCARTTACAGAGCATAACTGGGAAGGTTTCCTGAGAAATCACGGATCAAAAAACTGCCTAAACAGGAAAGAAAAATAAAGTGAGGTTTGAAGAGTTTATGTGGTCTATGTAATTTCTGGCCGGTTCTATTCTCATAAATGGGGAGTTACAAGGTTTTAACATATTAAAMTTTTTCACAAAATTTTGAACACTTTGGTTTCTTCTTAACCTGTACACTGCTCTTTCTGTCCTTGTCCTTCTGTCTTTGTATCAGTCTATCTATCTTGATGGTGCTTGGGCTGTTTTTTCAGTTTTTTGTTTGCTTACTAAATGCTTCTGTAAAACATGCTCAGACACATAAATATATAAAAAGAAGGCTTTTTTTCCTACCAGTAGCACTATTAGTTCAGTCTAAAGAGAAGAAGATTAGAGGATTATCATGGTGAAATATTTCTTTATCTTCCTTTTTTTCTTACGAAGACAGAAATACAATCCTTCTTTTTTTTCCCTGTGTGATAGGGAGCACTGAGTGAAAAAGTGGCATCATTCAATTTATGTAGAATCATTAGTACTTTTTATGTGCTTTACTAGACAAAGTGAATGGCATACTGCCCCTGACATGTATAAACTTTTAGATTACAGTCTTTGAGATAAAATAACTTCTTTTTATTTTCATATATGGATTTCAAAGAGGCTCATTGAATTTACATTYCTTTTCTAAACATTAATTTCATTACATTCCAGATATTTCTATTACTATGTTCAACACTGGAGAGAAAGAATAAAAATGGGAAAAAAAGGAAGAAAACTAAAGAACATCAGAAATCAGCAACAAATTCTTATAATCTRCAATTGCCTTACTTCAGAAGTATTTCAGCAAACCTTAGGTTTGACCAAATATAASTTGTCACTGCTACAAGCTCAGTATATGCTCTGATTCTCTACTTCTTTGTCTTACAAAGATATTTTCTCTTCTCCATCCTGACAGSTTTTTGAAAATTTATGTCTTCTTATTTTCTTATTCTAAATTGTTCTCTACGATTTCAGGCAGCTCTTTGGTATTGCTAAGTAACATGAAAGAGATTCAAACCTCTCTACATCTTTGCACCTTTTCTTCTTTTCTCAATAATGTATCAGTGAATATRGTGCCCAGGAAATTGAGATTCTAATAATCCTGCCTTGAGCCAGAGAACAGCTGGCAATTCTCTTCTTACCTGCCTTGGCATGTGTCTCTCTAGTCCTGAACTTCTTCTGAAGACAGATTGTTAATCCTTTCACAATGGCTTGTATGAAAAAAACAGAGGAAAAATATTAGCCTTGACTAGCTCAAAATGATGAGTCTCATTTTCTCCTGTGATCCATTAACGATCTGAATTGAACCTGTTAGGAATTAAGGGGTATTATATYAACCTACAGTATCATCCAGATCCTGGTGCTTGCTGTTCTGAAGTTTTTAACTAAATATCAAGCTATTCATTTGAATTCAGTCTTACAGCTCTAAAGCTTTCTTTGTTTGGGCCCCAGACGTAACATTGTTTGAGAATTTCTAAATTCTGAATAATTTATATCTATTGGCACACGAATAAAAACAAATCCTTGGTTGTATCCCAAGATATTCTTCTATCTGGGTTAAACACAACCATAACTAGACATGCAATCCCATAAAAAAAAAACCACCTCTGCATTCTTTTTCTTATCAATTTGATCTTATATTGGTAAGAAGTAACACTCTCTTCTCTGCAAATCTCACAGCACCCACAAGCACAAAGAGCAAAAAACAAATTCTAATCTTTCTATGATATCACTGTATACTATGCTTTTCTTCTTTCCCTTTTATTTCTTTCCATCAGAAAATGAATTCACTTARCACACTTAACATTATCTCCAGTGGCATATTTTCTTTTCTTGTGAAAGAGTTTCTCTTCTAGGAGCAGGATTTATGTGGAGTGATTTTCTATTGGAAGGACTGTCCTTTTCATACTTTTAAAACAGATGAAAAAAAAAGAGGAAGAATGCTATAAAAGCATTATTTTACACCAACTATTCCCAAGTACAATTCAGTTTGCTGGTAAAGATTAAAGTTGGCCAATAAAAGTGCTTACAATGAAAAGTAAGATACCATCAGCTTCTTTTCACAAGCAAAAATCTCTGCTTTCAACAGCAGAAATACAAAAATTCAAAAGCACTATCAATTGTCTTATTCTTGACAGATGCTGTTAATTAATGATTTTTTTTTTTTTTTTTTGAGGTTCTCTGACTACCACACTGATTTCAAAATCACAGACTCAGAAAAACACTTAATTAGTACGAGCCTACGTAGACTTGCTCTACACTTTCTAATAAATTATCATGGCCATGGAAATATTTAGAGGAAGTCCAGCTTCCATGAACCACAGCTAAATCAATCATCTTTCACTTCTGTGTATTCTTGATATTATGCAAATTTTGGACTTTTGAGTATTTCTGTACATCGGAGAAAATTGGAAAGTTTTAACTCGCCAATGCAGATATTTGTAGCAGAAGACCTACAACCATTCAGAAAAAAAAAAAAAAACAAAAAAACAAAAAAACAACCCAACAACCCACAAAGGCTCAAGGTTATGTTCTAAGTGTTAAAAGTGTGTTCATCTAATCKGATTCCTTTCAGCATTTTWATTGAATATGYTTTATTATTATGTTATATTCAGTATTGATTTTTTTTAAACTAAGCTTTGTGACCTTCATAGGTTAAATGACCTCTTAGCATAGACTTATAATTGGCATGTTAATGAGCACTATTTCCCAGTCTCTAAGAGTAAAAAAGAAAAGGTAATTGGAATCTAATGGAAAAAATCTTGATTAGTTGAAATAACCATGTCTCTAACAGCATTGAAATGATCAAGCCCCAAAACAAAAGTATGTTTGAAACAGAGGAGGTATTGGCAAAAGTCTAAAATGACTTGTTAAAATGATTGCTGTCTTCGAAAAAAAAAAAAATACAATACTACAATTTGAAAATTACCTACAAAATCAGCAGGGTGGAATCATACAAGTTAAATCTGGACTGACTGTATGGGTAAATGATGGTTGSAGAATGGAAGCATTTTCAGTCAAACACTCCTGTGTTTTGAGATCCCTCCTTCAAGAAGAAAACATTCTTTGTAATAAGATCTATTTACATCAGTGCCACCACATCTAGTGACTTGCTTTGCTCTGTACAGCTGGAAGAAGGAAACAGCATTTTTACTCTCAGACTAATCTGTGTTTGATTTATGATGGAAAATTGAAGAAATTCCTTGTCCTTTCTAAAATCCTTTCCAAGGAATAGAACTCACTTGTAGATGATAAAAATTTCAAAACTATGTTATGCTGTGACGCGTCCTCTCAACTTTAACAATTGTTGGGTGGTTTGATGGCACCTACACTAAAACTGTTCCCCCGGTATCCTAAGCTGCACAGGAAAATAACTTCCCATACACTTGCAGTGAGACCACAATAAGGTCTTCAGGTTATAGAAAATTTTGATGTAAACATAAATAAAATCTCAGTCTCCATAAAATTCCAATTTGCATYTGAGTAGTGTGTTTTCATGTGATAATTTGTGTTCTCCAAATATCTCCAGATGGAGTGGCATGTGTCAGTAAGTGAAAAGTCCTTTAGAGACAGAAGGTCTGTCTAATACCTTCAAAGGATTAATAGGGTGAAAGTTGTTCATTCCTATTGGCTCTAGRCTGTAAAGGGAAATGCAGCATATGCTGAACAAAGGGCTTTCTCTGAACAACCTAAGATTAGCCATCAAAACCACAATTATGTTTGTTTCATTGTGCTCATATTGCCAACTCTCTGGCTGGTGTATGTAAAATAAAGCACACAGCTTTTCAAGAATCACACTACTTGGCCAAACCTCAAAGGTGATCCCAGATGTGGTTTCAAAGAAGCATAACTGGTTGAYGGTATCTTTTAAAATAATGTCATATCAGATCCCTCAAGCTGGCAGAGGATGGGAACTGTAGGCAGAGGTGAGAACGGTCAGAAGTTTGGAGGGTAGAGTGTAAGGAAACTGGCAATTCAGTAGAAGGCAAAAACAATGAAACTTAGAAACTTAGAATGGAACTTACCTCATACAAGAACAATTTAGATGGTACAGCAGCTTAAAAAATGTAACACAATAAAATGGTATGGCACTGTAATTTAAGGAATTTACAAATATCTCTGGCAAGTTATCTTGTATTCATCAGTGGGGAGGAAAAAATCATCACCCAGCACTGCCTTATTATGCTGAACAGAAGATGAGTCTGTCCCCTACTCCTGAGGCCAGGTCACCTTTAAYGTGATCTGGGGGGTGTCCAGGATGGTCTRATCTCTCAGCGTATACCACAAGCGTCCCCTGCTGAGATCACTTCAGCCAGCACTTCTTTGGTGCAGGAGTATAACCTGTACCCAGGCCCATGACTGGCAGGCACACTCACCCCTGTGGATTAATAGTCCATATGCTACCAGASACCAAGAAACAGAGGGCTCAATCGCATGGTTTATTCCAGGAGTTTATTYCCAAAGGACACCAGAGATGAAAGAGAAAGGGGYGGGATTATCTGGCCWCAGATAYACMCCTGGGRACCAGTTCCCTTAGAAGCTGGACAGAGAGAGAAGGCAAAGGGAATACAATGACCAATGGGGGAAAGGGTAGGTGGAGTGAGGGGTCACATCAAATCCAACCAGGGCATCAGGATTTACATATTCATGGCAAGAACCATTTAATTCCCAAGGGGATTATCAAAATCTTTCCACCACTGTGCTCTGATTATCCCAGGGCTGTCTAGCCCTTTAGCATTTTCTGGGGTTGTCTCATCCACTACAACACACCTCGACTGATTCATGTTCACACTTTTTACAAGTCTACTCCCTATAGGCAAAACTGGCAGCCTACACACTAGTCATTAAATATCTCTGTGGCTATTCTGACTTAAGACATGCTCCAGAAAAACTTAAGTATGGGTCTTTTGGGTATATTTTTTCCAGTTCAGATTGAGAAATATGTAGGGGGTTGTGTTGTGTCATACAGAACCAGTGTTTTTTATTTTATAAAGCTGAAGGTATGCATTAGGTATCCAAGGATATAGGKTTGTTTAAATCCTATTAGGAAAAAGGGAAGCAGATTCAATGCAGGATTATCCATACTCCTTTCAGGAGTCCCTGAAGTGAACAAGGTTTGGAAATGTGCTCAGGATTTGTCTTTGAGGAAGTTCATTGGAGCAGTCTGAGGTGCTGAGGTGATTGTAAATTGTGGTGGATGGCTGGGAATCAAGCCATCCACTCCCTGGCTCCCTTCTGCTCAGCAGCCTAGACATACACCGACTTTTGAAATACCCTGAAATACATAATTTAGTTTACACATAATGCTTAATTTTGGTTTCCTAAAAACAGTATGTGGAAATAGACATAGATATAGATACAGATATTGATGATAGATATAGATAGATAGAAAGCCATAGATATAGATATTATATATAGTTATAGATATAGATATAGATATAGATATAGATATAGATATAGATATAGATATAGATATA
>NW_026623295.1:2064457-2073379 GCF_030028575.1 Malurus melanocephalus | reverse complement strand
GATATAGATATAGATATAGATATAGATATAGATATAGATAGATTAGATATAAATAGATATATAGATATAGATGATGTAGATTATATAGATTAGATATAGATAGATATAGATAGATATATCGATATAGTTATAGATATATAGATATAGATAGATATATAGAGATATAGATTGATACAGATATAGATAGATATAATACAGAGCTTGAGGATATCTTCACTTATCCAGATGGTCATCAAGACAGTGGGAAATGCCATTTTCACTGAAGGCATCTGTCAACACAGAGTCACTTGTTCTCACAGGCTTTTCTGCTTTTGACTGCGGGAAAATGAGCTTTGTTTGCTGCTAATTTCTCTGTTCTTCTGTTTGTTTTGTACTCAGGTGTCCCATCCTTCACCTGCTATGGAATAAGAGAAACCTCATTATTACACTGTTATGATTTTCAATCCTTTTACAACCACTTTTCATAATCTTCTATGCCACTTATTCCACTCTGGCCAAACTTCTACCCTTCATTGCAAACTTAAGGGAGGGGTACTCAAGGAGGGGAGAGGARCAGAAGAACTTAGTTATTGGTTTTAAAAAATAGCTTGATGATATATCAAAGCTAACATAATGTGAGGTTTTACCTATGCTAATGAGTATTTGAAAATAATGGATCTCATCTGTGCTACAATTGGCATCAAATTTTTGTAGATAATATGCAGATGCTGAATAAATAAGTTTGATTGAAGGTCATAATTCTGAGGGGATTGGATTTCATAAGTTTTACTAGGTTCCATAAATAAAATTTCACTAAGAACATATCATGTAGAAGCAATGATTTTAATCCTAATTTTAATTTTCTTTAAAACTGAAAAAATTTCACCATATAGAGGAAGGAAGAAGAATAAAAGTTCCTTCAGGAAACTTCGTCCACTGAATAAATCATTTGATTTAGTTAAAAATTTGTTTATRCTGATTAGGAACAGTCATATTTTCCCTTGGTGCAGTTTTTTCTCTAATTAATTACTTGAAGTTAGTAACCTTTATGTCTTAAATCAGCATACAATTATTGAGATATTTTTTCAAAAGTTTTCATTAATTTAACAAAATATGTAATCTATCTGCATTGTGCAGCTCAAAATTTCCAAGCGTGGTTGGTGGGATGTGTGTTTTTTGCTCTCCTGGGTCTTATCATGTGAAAAAATTAAACATTTCCCTAAAAATTATATTATGCTCCCTCAACATTTCAAACATCTCTTGGACTTTCTTTACTTCCCTTTTACTCGCTGTTCCCTATGATACAACACTGAAATGTAAGTATTAAAAAGTTGGGGAGTCTAGGGAAAAAAAAAAAAAATGAGGTCAAAGATTATTCTGCGAAGGTGCACTGGCAAACACAATGGAATCATCGACAAGAAAGTACATATTATTCGTATCTGTTCTGATCACCAAATAAAACTGCACCWTTTAATATGATTCTTTATGCTTATGGTCCTCTGCAGTGCTTTTGAAGAGATTTAGAGGTAAGGATATCATAAATCATGACAGTTCCAGTTTGTGTATGTCAGTACTCTGCTGTGACAGGCCACAGTTTTTCTAAACACAATTGCCAACATTTGATGAGAACTAAATTACTTTGTGAAAACTAACTTTTTCCCTGAGCATTTTGGTCAATGTCTACAAACAAATAGTATGTGAGAGGGAGATTGAAATATGCATTTTACCAGCAATCTTTTACCAAGTGAAACTAATCCGTGCGATCATAACACAACACAAAAGATAATAAGACAAAATATTCCGGACAACATAGCTACAAAAACAGAACTTCARTTTCCCCACTCTGTTGTGAGAGCCTTGCACTCTGGCTACTCACATCCTTCAGTATAGCAGGATTGGAATCAGGATAATGACTGTTTAACTATGCTACCCTAGGTAAAAACACATTTTTATAAACAAGGGTATACAGAAGGGTGAAGACAGATTCAAATCCTTCTGATTTCTCTAAACTAACTAGAATCATGCCAGCCCAGTTTCCAGTTTCAGGAAACTCTTTCTTATTAAAYAGTGTGCTCAAGGAAACACTGAATCTGGGCAGGGTCTGTTACAGACTCTGCTAATCAGCACAGCTCCATCTGAGTTCTTTCATTTAGGACTGACCTAATTCACACGGCTGTTTTATTGTATTTTCCAATCCTTTGGAGGAGGTGAMGATCTTTCCATTCATGACTGTGCAAAAACCACATCAAAAATAAATAGAATAATTATTGGGAAAGGCAAAGAAAGGCAAAGTATGAAAATTATTCTCCCACTGGATTATGTTTGTTTAGCAAAAGCAAAATGGTCCAAGTACTATAATTTTTCTCTCTTTATTTTTTGACCCATATTGCATATGCAGGTTTGATTCCAGCCAGAGAGTTACAAAATTTGAACAGTCTGTGGACTGGCGTTATCTTGCACATAATGAATAGATACCTCTCTTTACCTTATTAATACAATAAATGATCCATTTCAGCAAATGTGCCACCACCTGCTGCTTAACCAAACATGCAGTCACAAGTTCATCTGAAAAAAAAGCAACCTCTGTTGATGAGAGCACCCTCCCAAGAATTGTATTTGTCTGCATCTTAAGAAAAAGATGGTGGCTTGAGCAACACAGGGCACACATTTAGGAAAATATATGAGTGATACCCTTCTATATGATTCCTTCTTTCTAAGAAAGAAAAGTAGAACAGAATAAAGCTAAACAATCAGATGAATAAAATCAATATGAAATTAAATACTAGACCAAAATGATAAATTGGAAATATTTCCTTCATATATTCATACATCTCAGTGTGTTTCCTTTCAAAATTAAAATCCAAATCAAAAACTACTAAAACAGAGAAGAAAAATGAGTACCTTGCAAACAATAAAAGCTATGATCTGACATATCATCTCAGAAGGGAACAATAACTATATATTCATGTGATAAGAACAATATCCTTATATTTATGAACTGAGAAAAATGATTGAAAACAATGTCTTACCATGTTCTCAATAGGCAATCGTCATCTTGCATAGAAGTAGTATAATTTGTGACAGCTGCAATACAGGCTACTTTTTTTATTTCTTTTGAAAAAAAAAATCTACAGAACAAAGCACAGYTGTGATTTGCTTCCTACCTGTTCTTAATTATAATTCCAAGCTCCATAATAGATCATAGGGAAAAAGAATTAATATCCTAAGGCATATTTTAGCAGTCCCTGCTTCTTTCATGCCTTTAGGCAGAGGAATGTTAAGAGGATCACAGAATGGTTAAGGTTTTCTGCGCCTCTGGAAATTGTATAGTTCGACTTCCCGGCTCAAGCAGGGTCAAATTGAGCAGGTTTCTCAGAGCTTTGTCCAGTCAAGTTTTCAAAATCTCCAAGGGTGGACACTTAAACCAGATGTCTGGACAACCTGTCCCAGAGTTTAATCCCCTGCACCCAACACAACTTTCACTATGTCCTTATCTACAGCAGGTAAATTTGAATAATCTAACTCAAAGACACTGAAGGTCACTTACACTAGTTCAAGCTCTTGGGTGACATTTATCTCTTTGAAACATAACTAATGCTCATTTATAATAACAAAAACCTCTGAGTGAGATAAAAAAAACCTGCAGAGTGGAAAGATCATCCTAATAATTACATTCCTATTTTCTTACAGCTGTAGTATATTTCTGTCCGTTTACTTCCCTACTCCTTCACAAGTTTTCTTGTTTCTCTGCATCTTCTTCCGTTTTTATTCTTCATTGTACTTTATCACTCTCCCTCCTTGTTGAACAGCTCTCTGTCTTTCAATTGTCATTGTCATGATGGGCATTTTGAAAGCCTTTTACAGAAAGGATTTGCTTCACAATATTTCTTAAGCTGTGTGGATTCATACATGTCAGAATGATGTCTCTTGCTGTCATTCCTCTGCCATTGCTCTGTCCTGTACCTTAAGATTTAATTCCTCCAAAGTGAGTTTTCCTATTTATTCCGTTCATGGTCTATTATCACATCTTGATATTTTTTGCTATTTTTTTTTTTCTGCTTTGTGTATATTTGAATGACAAATTAATGTCAAATTTACTTGCTCATATCATAGTTCTTCAACTGATTGTATTCTCTTCTCACCACTTTCATTGCACATCAAACATAAAAGAACAGTGAGGAAGTCTATTTCTTACAGACACATCAAATGCTTCAAACTAGCCCTTCTATTTAATGCACAATGCAGAGGGTTTGAACTCGTCAGCTCCCCCAGGAGAACTATGCAGAAACTCTGCATAATRCTTCAGAAGTAAGGTACTAGTTCTCTGCTCCTTAAAGTATTGAAATATACTGTTTCTTTCTTGAGTATTATTCAAGAAAAACAGTTGTGGTTTGGTTGATTGTTTATTTTTCTGTTGCAGGGGGATATGGGGGCGGAGAAGGAGAAAAATATCTTTTGTTTGTTTTGGGTGTGCACTGATGTATTTTGGRCATATTTTTTTCACCTTACAGAGATTTTCACTCTTTGCTTTTTGTTCCACAATGACCTTTATTCTATCTACCCTACTCCCTTTCAGTCCTTCCTTTCTTTCCTCATTGCAAAAGAAATTCAGATTGTGTGGGATAAAATTCAGCTGCTTCAAATAAGTACTTTGAACTTAGATTAAATTGTTGAACTTAGATTAAATTGTTGAAATGGGCTCCTTTCCAGCTGTCTTTGTACCACAAGGGCAGATCCACATGCATAAATTACAAAGCAAATTACAGCTTTTCTGTACTTCCTCACACAATAATGGTTTATCTCTCACACAAAAATATTATTGGTTGCCTCAAAGGTTTTATTGTTGTTAACTTTAGCTCCCAAAAGCTGTRCACTGAGTATGAGCAAACTATCCTGTACCACTCTGTAATTGTGGTCAAAAAGATTGGGTCAAAAAGATTGACCCATCCTGAGAACAATTGAGATGCCAGGTGGAAATGCCCAGGTACGTCCCCTGGGAGGGAGGCTTGTCTCTTGCAGCAGATTTTTGATCTCTTGCATCATTTTTTATCATATGCAGTCCTGAGGTGTGAGGCCCCTGGGGAGTGGTTGGGGGACTCTTTGATGGATTATGTCACCCCTTCAGCTGCYTCCCACATCAGTGTCCTGCGGATGTGGCCTATGGGGTTGGGGGTTTTACAGCTGAGCCAGTTTTTGTAAGGGAGGATGGGTGTTCAGTGCCTTTAAGCAGAGRTTACACCACACACCCAGAACTTCCTCTCCCACCTCATTTTGAGGGGGCGAGTCTGTGTAAGTTTGGCTTCTGTGGTTTGTGGTCTCCCCCAGTCCAAACCCAGTCAGAGATGATTCTCAGYGCTGCTGCTGAGTTTGGCTTCCTTTTGGACTCATTCCTTTYCCTCAGTCTGAGATGACRGAACAACAGTGTCCCYTTTATCTTATCAAGGTGGCTTCACTCACAATTTGAAGTTCTCGCCAGGTGTCTCAAGGAGAGGTAGGCTTCTGTGGTTGCAGCTTCTTTGTACAGTTTTTGACTGTAATGGGTAAAGCTCCTTCATAACAATGTTTAAGACATGAAGCATTTCAGTCTCTGATGTTTGATTGTAATGTTGAACTATTACCTGGCTAAAGCTAGATGAGATATATTTGAAGTTTATAATCTCCAGACWCAATATTGCTGATCATCAGTTCCTGTTTTTACACTGCGAATCTAGATAATTTCTTAGCAAACTCCAGTGCATACTATCCATTGAGAGAAAAAAAAAAAATAGGAAGTAGATAGATAGATAGACAGATAGATAGATAGATAGATAGATAGATAGATAGATAGATAGATAGATAGATAGATAGATAAAAAATATAGGTGTTTAAAAGTAATCAATTTTTCTTTACATCTCTTTCTTGCAAAGCTGAACTTTGTACTTGTTTAAATCCAACAAAACAAACTTAATGAACTTCCATTGTAGTCCTAGTCCTACAGTCCTCACAGACTCCAAACTACTCTTAGTTTCAATTGGCTAAGATATTGCAAATAAGAAAGGCATCCTGTACCTTTCTGAGCCTACTGACTGTCTCAGTTGAGCAATAGGTCTTGTTTCCTGCATATTGAGTTTTTTTTGGTGGTTTTTTTTTTTGGTTTGTTGGTTGGGTTTTTTGTTTGTTTGTTTGTTTGTTTGTTTGTTTTTTTGCATATTCTAGTTCAATCACTTTGGTATAAGATCATGGACTGAAATGAAAAATTGCAGCTTAAGTGGACACAAATCKGTGACAAGCTCCTATAAACAGCTTTTCATCCATTGGAAAACTTTGTTTCAATGTTTTGTTTCCTCCATAAACAGGCTTTTTTGGATTAACTGCTGTAAACCAAGCAGGTTAACTCCAACAGATAATCTGTGATGCATATCTTATTAAAATAACCACCTGTATGGGACCTTAGTAATAGCTGTCATCCAATAATCTCCCCACAAAAAAATTACTGCTTTAGTGAGGCATGGAGAAGTGGACAAAAAGGGGAAGAAACAACTTCTCATGCATGAAATTAAATTTTTCTGTAAGAAATAAATAACGTGTCCTATGTGCAATATCTCAATTTAATTATCTAGTCATAATCAAACCAAACAGGAACAAGCACAGTAGCYTTATATCTTTAACAGAGAATTCAGTTTTATAAAGATATTTTACTTACACTGGGTTAGCTCTTAACAGTGAAATACTGGGGAGTTTACAAGTTAATTAAAGCAGAAATCTTGAAAGTAAGTGGGAAATAATATATAATACCTTGTAAAGCAGACAATGGTTCCCAAAATATCCATGACACTTTGCAATGCCTTAGCAATGCCCTATAGGTCATGTTGCCTTTATATCATTCTTAAAAGGAAAGTATTGGGTTTTTAGTGAGAATGATACATTTTATTTCTGTGGCATATATCTTCTAACATAATCAAGACATTTTACCGCAGATGCAAACAAAAGACCATCCCTAAGGTGTCAACGCTATTTTGTAAGGAAGTGACAGTTGAGAGGATGTGGGGTTTTCTATTTTTCTGAGAGGCTTGTGAATTCTGAAACTTATCTAGTTTGAGAGACCAGATGCTAAGGATTTTGCATTGTGCATTTAATATTCAGACATTAAAGAGTGAGGAAATCTTTCATTTACTACAGTGATGCATTTACTTTGGAACATTTTGGATGTCATCTATGCTTTCCGCAATTGTCCTATGCATAAATTTTTGAAGGTTAACATAAAAATACCAGGAGCTTTAGACTGTAGACACTGAAAGAGTCCATACTCTTTATTTCATAATGTATTTCTTTTTATGTTTTGAGCAAGACATGGRAAGATGAAAACTTAAATATAATCTTATCCTTTTAAAAGGACTGAAAACCTTTCTGTGTTGTTGAGAAAAAATTCTCCAAATCTGTAACATCACACAGCCAAAAGAGACTTTGCAGGTGAAAAAAAAGGACCACTTTGCTGTTTTGAAAGCCAGCTTGTCTTTTATTCATCTGAATCGTCCCATTGAGTGCCTATGCACTTTACTGTAACACTTGTGACTYCCCATGTGTCTTCACAGATGGTTCCTTTGTGACATATAAAGTACACTAAATAATGATCTCTAGGAATGACCTGCAAACTTGATAGTCTTATGTATCACAGGACCAAGAGGTCTGTAGTAACCACAAAGCCTTCTTTAGAATACTACTAGGAAATAAATCAGAAAGCTTATCTGTTCTGGGAGCATACTCTCTGGAAAATACACAGTGGAAGCTGCCATGTAAAAAGCTCTGTGATAAACCATTAGTGTGTCAATATTGAGAAGATGTGGGAAYTGGCATAAGGGAGGACAGTATTCAYTGGGGTGTGACTGGGTGAAGATGCATAGAATAGAATACGTAGCAGTTGTGTTTCAGAGTCTCACACGGTAAAACAGCAGTCTCTTTCAAAGACTSTAGGAACTGAATGAATGCTGGCATTTATCTAAATTCTCTTACTCTAAGACCATTCATGTTTCCACTGCCTAGGATAAAAATGCCTAGGGGTTATAAACTTCCGCTTTGAGATATAAGACATAGTCTAGGATTATCAAGATTTTTACCATGAGTGTTTTATTGTTTAATTGCCTACCACAGGCATTTTCTAACCCACAGTGCAGTATTTGGTTCTAACCACTGTCAGAACACGTCTGGTTCTGGTGCATTCCCTGTGCTCCTACATTCTCATTTAGATTTATTTTTCCACAGGATGCTGCCAAGGTAAGTTACTACACAGTTGCATACTGGCCCTACTAAATTTTTACTGCTCTTTGYGTCTGTCTTCTCCAACAAATGTTTCTCAAAGATCTGGCAAAAGTAACCATTATCTTCATATTTCTAAAACAATGATGATTCCTTCACGGTTATATGAGAAATRCAGTTTGTTAGGAAAGTTTTCACTGCTACCGTGTAAACATTTTCATTAGTTTACTTTTGTATAAAGAATCATTCCATTAAGACAGGTCCTTCAAAATGGAAGCAGTTTAACAGTGAAGTTTTTCGTTCTGAAATAATCCGTCACAGTTAATTTTAATTTTTTTACAGTAACATCAAATGTTAAAAAGATACTCATTCAATGAGGATGTGATAATAGTAAAGCTTTTCTCCTAATAATTCTACTTTTGAGATGCTAGTTTATTTCTGTGTTTTAGTCTAATGACTGGATAATATAAAGAATACCRACAAGCAATAGTGCCTGGATCCCTTCCATTTATTTGCAAGAATCTGACCCTTTTGGTTTCTCTTGGCAGAAATTAATATCTACTACCATTTAGGATGAACAGATAAGGTAGATGTGACACAATACTTGTTGTCTCAAAAATGCCCATGTGAAAAGGAAACTGGAAGACATGATACAGAAAACATTTTCTGGCTTTCACCATTAAAAGACTAAGGGTTGGTCACAGCCCAAAA
>NW_026623295.1:2036698-2064404 GCF_030028575.1 Malurus melanocephalus | reverse complement strand
AAAAAAAAAAAAAAAAAAAAAAAAAAAAAAAAAAAAGCTTTCAAGGTCCAGAAAGTGAGGTTTCACTAGACAATAAACTAAAATCATCAGGCTTTTTTAAACAGAGAAATCTCCAGGTCTTGTTTCAGTTGCCTAAAGTCAGCTAAGCAACTCGAGCATTAGCCAAGGTTTCTTGGCTAATTTCAGATGTTTTGAGGCATCCTACCTAGCACCCCATCCGTCATTCTAGGGGGCTGGGTATCCTGGAGGTCTTGTGAATTCTGRAATATAGAATCTCAAACAGAAATAAACACTGATGCCAGCTGAATTATGCCTGAACTGATTACATAAGGCAATTAAAAATGAAGTAGCATTTTCTCTCCACAGGCACAYTGTTTTCAAACAAATCTTCTCCAGTACAAGTGTCTGTCATCTCAGTGATTTTCCGAGGCATAATAAATTCTTCAGTGACTTGACCAGTCCTCAGTAAAGCTCTTTACAACAGCTTAAGTTTGGTATGCCTGACCTCTGCTAGGACTGCCCAAGGCCTCTGCTCATCTCAAGTTTCTCAACCTCTGCATAAGCTTTGAATTCCTAGATCTTCCTAGAATGAGTCCACGTGTTCTTTACCTGTACTTCTGTAAGCTCTGACTGAAGAAGCTGATTTACATGGGAAGAAACAACCCTCCATTTGTTTCACCTGATCTTCTCTTCTTCAATTATTATACTATTCAAATTTTAAATGAACATATCAAACATTCTTCTTTTCACCTTTCTCCTTTTCTGCTCTGTAGAACATATAGTTTCCAGAAAAGAGCATTACAGATTGAGAAGTATTGAGATGCTGCAGTGATGARGCAAAAACTTAGGAATGCTGAAGCRGTATTGCAATATTGTTGAGATATTAGTAAGTCAATGGTGTCTGTATCCAGCARCAGAGGAGGAGGCATCCATACTGATCAACATCAGACAGCTTTAGAAAAAGAGATTACAAAGCTAGAAGTGATGTAATTCCTGAACTAAGAGCAAGGACTTGCATTTGAGTAATTCATTTTGAAAGGAAGATTTTGCCTGACAAAGCAGTCCCAATTATTTTATGTGATACAAAGTGGGAGCTAATTAGATGCCCAAATTATTTATACAAATTAAGCAAAAGCCAAAACTCTAAAAGGGGTAATTAAATTTATTTGAAATTAGTATTTCATTGAAGAGGCCTGGAGAGTTGCCAACAGCAGGATGCCTCCCTCAGAAAGCCTTTTCTGCACTATTCTGGGAATGTGATGGATGCTGAAATGGTTCAGAAGGTACAAGTTTCCTAGAGCAAAAAATATGAAAACATAAAGGGCTCACTGTTTGAATTGTATTTTCTATATTTGTTCAACTAGCTACAAATGTTATTAAAGCATTATGGATAGAAAAAAAAAAACTGAGGAAACAAGATTAAAAAATTCACTTCTTTCTCAGCAGAGGTTTAATTTTAATGTTAAAGACACCATTTCAATGCTACAGCTGTATTGAGGCCTAGACAGAGTTTGTATTAAAGGATGTGCCTGTTACATTTATCTTCAGGGATGTRTCTGAGAGCCACTGTGGCTCAAGATAGAACTACTTATCCTTTTTCCTCGCTGATGCAAACACTTAAGTTGTGCTAACCTGTTTGTGGCAAACTGTAGCAATTTTTCTTACCTTTAGTCCATCAGAAGCAAAGCCAAAACTTTATCAATCCTTTTTTCCCTCTCAAAGATCACTCTTCTTTTACTTTCCTCACAGCAAAATGTTAGGAATAACAATTCTGATCAGTTCTCATGCTCATGCAGAGGCATCCAGTGTGGGTTGTGTACATGTTCTCACCAAGAACCAGCCAGTTCTATGATTCTCAAGTTTTGCCTCTGCAGTGATGTGAAACAATTCTGGAATTTTCTAGAGAAATATGCACTCAGCTGTTTAATGACTTCCAAAAGATGCTGCCTTGTTAAATCAGAAAGTATATGTGCTTTTTGAATCCAAAGAAGATTTGGGGAGTCAACATCCAAAAATTTTCAATTGACCCAACAGTAAATTTGTAAGGAGACTACATTTACTACTGTCGTAAGAAAATGTGAGAACTGCTTTTCACCATTTTGCGTGGAAAGAAGAAAGCAAATCTCTTCATTCAGACTTGAGATTGCATAAGTGAMAAAGCAATAGTTTGGAAAAATCAGAAACTGTATTTTGCACCCTAACAGAAGTTAGAATATCTTCATCTGTTAGATAAAAGAGAGACATAATTCCCCTCAAATATTTGTTTTTACCCAAAAAATTGTGCCCAAACATTGAGACATATTCAAAATAAGAAATTCTRTATTGAAATAATCTAAGGTACTTATTGTGGTTTAGGAGTGTTACTCAACAATTCAGTCCCCCTACTGAGATTCTCCAAACCAAGCTGTCACTTGCTCACTCCTCTTCCTGTCCCTCTTCTTYCTGCAGCAGGATGAACAGGAGAATTTAAGGCGCAAAAGCTAAAGATAATGGGTTGAGATAAGAACAGTTTACTGGAAACAGCAATGAGATAAGAAAAGAAACAGTAACAATAATAATGCTAAGGATAGAGGGTACAAGAAAAGAAACACTGCAGAAACCACCAATAGACAACTGTCTCCTCTGCCATATTCGCCCCATGGCTCCCTCTGGGTTGGAATCAGAATTACCCAACCACTCCCTGTAGCTCCTGGCYCCACCCAAACTCTCCCTCTGTCTGGGAACAAGCTCCACACTTACTTGAYCACAAGGAGCCCTTTCTCCACAAAGAGATTTCCTTTCCCACACCCCCAGCAGTGATATAAGGTATACTGTTTTCTCAATTTGTATCATGGTTAAGTCCTAGAAATCCCACTGAATGATGCCCTCAAATCCTTTGTTCAAACTCAGAGAAAAAAGTCAGTTCCTGATACAGTGGATCTATTTTTTGCCATTTCCTTTTTATTTCATTATTAACTCTAGTTTCTCTTCATTGTGGATCTCTAATAAATCTGTAAAACCTTTGATGGGATCTTGGACTATGCAATTGGAAGAGATTATTTYTGGATTATTTTTGATGAAGAGCAAAGTTACTTAACTGCTGTATGTCAACCCAAATCCACTGAAAATTATTCCATATTTATTTAGGGATGCTTTTTCTTTCCCCCTGCAAGGTCAGAAGAAATAACTATGAATAGGATAAGACTATTGTTGTAAATAGCTTCCTTTTGCCTTTGTAAGCATTTTACTGAACATGTGAGCAATATTTTTAGGCCATGGGTTCTTTCTTTTYGTACATTTTATTATGCTGGTCTTTGAAGCAGTAAAATTAGTTATGGTACTTTTATTGATGTTGATTACAGGCATGTCTGATTTCATTTAGCATTCATATTGCACAGTAACTGTCTTTTATAACTGCCTTACTTTCACAGATGATTTGTCCCYCTGTAAAATCATTAAGGACATTCATTAGAATTTGTCACTCTGTTCCAGCAAACTAATACTTTTCAAAATGAAGGTTCAATTGTTTGTGTTTAACTTCAGTCATGTTTTCTTTTGGGCTTTAAGCCATTATGTATTTAATATACTGCTAAGTGACTCTGTCATTCCTTAACATTGTAAGAAGTCTTTCATTACTATTCCTGGCTGCTGGTCAGAATCAGATTTAGAGTTACCTTGTTCTTAGTATCTTCAATGCCAGAATCCCTTTCTCTGAGTTTTTAAATAATTCAGTGGAGATTGTTTTCTTAGGTGTAGGGGAACGCTTAAGCAAGTCTATTCTTTCCTTACTGAGGAGGTGTGWTAGAGAACTCAAGTCCTTCAGATCTCATTGACCCTGTTTTGGACCTGATAGATGGGATAGAATGGATGAAAAACTGAATAAAGTTGAAAACCCGGAGGATTGTGGTCGATGGCTTAATCTGGCAATCAGCTAAAATAATTTTCTTGGGGGTCGACGCAAGGCCTCATCAGAGCTGTTGATGATGGAACAGAATGGAACTTCAAATAGCTCACAGATGGCATCAAACTGGGGAAGAAGAAAATACGATAGAAAGATGAACGCCCTTCACAGTGACTTGAACAGGCTAAAGAAATGGCCTGAAAATGTTTATGAAGGCCAAACAAGTCTGTCTCAGTTTGAAGATAATTTTAGGGGAAAACACTCTGGAATGAGTGTTGCTTCTAAAGAAAAGGGTTTCAGCAGTCCCTTTCTGCTGATACGAAATGAATAGCGATCAGTGAAAATGAAAAAAGAAAAACCAAACAACTCTTTATTTGACAAAGTGCTCACACAACATAGGAAAACAAATGAAAGCTGTTAGATACTGAGCATTCAGAACTTTACCGCGCCACCACACAACCACCCACAGCAGAACAAAWAAAACCAAAATGCCAGGGGAAGGAAAAAAATACTGCTGGCCATGTGCTAGGAAAGAACAAAATGGCAGATGGCTTTGTCTTAGGGGAGGAAGAAAGAGTCGACACAGCAGCTTGGGGAAGAAAAAAAAAAAAACCATATGGGAATCTGGTGAACCTCTGATGTTGGTCTCTTCTTGGCAGACAAAGCTGGTGGATTTAGAGTATTTTCTTTCATTGGTTTAGTTTTWTCCTGAGGTCTGGAGCCAGGTAGAGTTGCTTCAGTAGCTCCCCACAGGTTGCCGACCATTTCCCCAGGGATGGTCTGATCTCAGACTAAAACCAAGTCAAACAGTTCCAGAAGAAACAGCAGAAGCCGCTGGAGGATGGCAACTGTAGTCCAAGGAAAAAATCCTCTTGCCTAAGCTAACAAAAGCTAGCAAAAATCACCAGTGTAACACCCATCTACTCTGCAAGCTGAGCCCACAGAAGAGTGAGAATGTGAACAAAGCCTGGGCCAGAGTTGCCTTGTCTGCCACCCCTCCCCTGGACTCAACTTAAAGCTACAGACCCATTTCTGGGCWTAAAACAGATGATCAGGAGTAGAGTGTCATCACAAAATCATCCCAAGACAGAGACAAATGCAAAATCCCTCAGTTGAACTGAAACAACTCCATAGTACTGCAAAGTWAGGAACTGACTGGACAGAAAGCAGGTTTTCAGAAGGATGCTGTAAAATTCTAGAGGACAACATATTAAACACAACTCAGCAGTGCACCTTTGTGCACTATACCTTCTGTGGTATAGTCAATATTATTGGCTATATTTCCATTAAATCTTATGGGACACCAGCCACTCATTTTAGATTGGACACTTAATGTTAGTTGCCTACAGATTAGAGCATCTACATTTGAGTTTTTCACTTTGTGGCCCCCACCTTTTTAATAGATGCTGAAGAGAGCACTCCTGGGGAGCAATTCATCTCACCTAAACTAGATTTTAAAAATATAGATCTCAGTTCTGCCTGTTTCATCCACTACCTCAAAATACATCTCAGAGCTGCTTATTTACATTTATCCATTAATGAATAAGCTAATAGAATTAAATGATGTAGACATTAACATTAAAGTAAGATGAAATATGCCTAGGGCTTTTTTATTAAGTTGCAAACCACGAAAGTAGCACTCACTGTAAGTATTAAGTAAGTTAAAGAAAACTTCTTTTCCCCAYGCTGTATCAGACATGTGCACCTTTCTAAAGGATGTTTCTGCTGTTAAAAATAACCTGAAGCAATTATACAAATTTTACTTTACTGGCAGCCAGAACTAAAATGTGAGTCTTCCTGGAAGTGGCTGAAGGGCACATCTACAAGCCAACAGATGAGGATATGGCAACTTCAATTCCCCTCCCATTCCTTCACTAGAGTACAGCAGTAGCTGTGCTCTGTCCTACTGTACCAGAGTACAGGAACTAGCTGTATTTACTATAGAAAATGTCAGTGAATAAAGCAGCACTAGAAAACCTAGAGGTTATAAATGCAAAAAATGCAAGAGGGGAGATGAAAAGGCATATGACAGGTAGATAGACATTAAGTATCCAAGGAAAAGAATCTTGGTCCAGAAAACTCTGCATTCAAAGCAATCTATTTACTTCAGTAGAATTTGGATAGGAGACAAAATAAGCAATGTTTCCAGTAAAAGCATCTCACATTAAGTCACTCAAGGTGAAGATAGGGAATGTTGTGTGATTACTCTTGAGCAGACAATTAAGCARTATCTTGTTCTTTAAAAATTGTGTAAAATCTTCTGTCAGAACACACCAGAGGAGTGACTTGCTTTTGAGAAAAAAACATTCTTAGAAAGGAATCTCAAGAGAAAGAATATTTTTTAAGCACATGACATATCTTTTCATCCTTGTACCAACACACTAAAGTACCTTCAGGCCCTAGAAACCTGCTCCTGCTAGAACACAACAGGAGTTTGCCTGGCTCACACTGACTCACTGCACTGCTGACAAAATATCCATATGCTCGTTTGTACTCATAATGCCGTGTTAGATTTGGCAGGGAAGATGTTTCTGGTTGTCACTGCAGTTGTGAGTTCTGCCCTGACAGGGTTTCTCAATGTTTACGCCGCCCTATTGTGTCCTAAATGTGCAACGTTGTTCTCTTCTTACTCCTTTTCCAGCCTGCTAGTAAGTGGAAGCAGCCTTTGATTTTATGTCAGATATTACTTTTCATCAGTGTTTGCATTTGATGAAGCAAAAGAAGAATGAATGTACTCATCTGCAGTGCACTGGAAGGCTAAAGTACTAATTAATCATAGGGTAAGTATAGCAGGATTTATCAATAGCTAACTGGAGTGCTCAGTTAACGAGGATACCYGAATAACTAAAAGCCACCCAGCTGCTGGATACACCCAAGTCCACAAGGACAGCAACACAGCTCTTCTTTCTTCACAGCATAGACTGAAAGGCAATACATCACTTAATGCTCTCAGAAAGGCTGGCCCATACTAGTGATTGACAGRAACTGCTACTTGGCCTTTGCCTTGGAGGATGTTTGTTAATGTCTACAGAAAATGTGCACCTGAAAAAATCTTCCTATGATTGTGCTGGTGAAAACAGTAAACCAAGAGCTCCTGAAACACATGACTTTTTTAAGAGAGACAAGCTTAGTTAAGGCACTTATGAAAGAGCCACATTGAATTACTACACATGGTTTTCCAAGTATGAAAATAGCCCAGATGTATCCACAAATACTTTTGGAAGTAAAATAATTCCTACAATCCATATATGTTCATATAATGTCTGAAAATGGACTGATTGCTCTTAGGGTATAAAGTGGATATATATGCATATTTTTGGGTTATTATCTTAGAGTATTATGTATGTACAAACATTTTTCTCATTCACCATGCAGGTCCACCACCACTGTCATCATCTCTTTTCCCTGAATCATACTGACTCTTCTCCCTCTAAAGCTTCATTTGCAGAATATGTCAAATGGACTTCATTTATGTATTGTTCATTTTTATTGGAATTACTACAAGCAATTTTTACCCTTAAAATCTGAATAAGAGTAAGACCTTTCTTCATTGCTGATTCATGAAAACTTGCAGCAGGGATGAGATTATTTTTGTCAACTGGGTCCTGATAAATAGAGAATTTCAGCTTTTCATTATTCACATGTTCGTCCAGAAAATCTTTTGTATCTCACCTTTCTACAACTGTTTTACAATAACAGTGAAGTGAGTGAGTTCAGAAAAGTTCCTTAAAGTTTTCTCTAATAATTAATAGGATAAAATAGATGGAACCAGGATATTTATACAAACATTGCTCAAGCTKATTAATTGAGCAAAGGTATTCATTCCTTTTACATATGACTAGCCCATTTTATACCCCATTCTGTCTACCTCTTCTTTGTTCCTCCCTGTTCCACATTCCCTGAATGTTWCCCACTACCTGGTATAATCTCACTGTCCACCTCCAATAACCAGGACCCTCAGGACTGCATTGTTGTCAATGGAAATATCACAGTTTTTCTGCACCTTCTCGATAGCTCTTCTGTTACCATGACTGACCAATTTTGTTTTTTATCTTTGTCTCCATTATGCTCACCTGTCAGGATTGTGTATTTTACTTCTGTTCTTCCTTGTTCCCTTAGCTTCCCATTTGACAAGATTCGTGATCAGAYAACTGTGCTGGAAGAAGCATTTCCACACTCCCAGAAATCCTCATCAATTAGTGTGACAGACCAGGTCTGACTTCCTCCCTTTTCATTTGCCAGTCAGGTTTGTATCTCTGTATGTCCTTGTTTATGTGTTCCTTCCTTTCTTATTATCTCCTTTTGCATTGAAAAGGAGCTTGGCCAGACACCTTAAAGGAGCTGATACTTTCTCTTTCCACATAGCCCATAGGGGCAATAGCTGAACAAATATACCTTTAGCCTTATAACAGTAGGGCTGCTGCTGTGGTCACATAGGCCTGGAGACATGGTGAAGGCAGGTCAGTTGTACCTATTGTTAAAATAATTGATGTAGTTGAAAAATCAGAAAATCTCCAGGGCAGCTCTTCCTACTGAAGGAAAATCAACCATSTCCCACAACAAATGTACACTTTCCAATGCATTTTCTCAGTGTCAACAAAGGATTTTCCCTTTCAAACATAATAATCAAAATCCATTTTTAGTTTTATGCATCCACATTCTAGAATATACTGACTGTTTCCAAGAAAACAGCATAGGAAAAAACAAGCACCCCTGTTAAACAGAAGGACCTCTTGGGGGAAAATATGAAAAGAATACATGTATCTGAAATGKGTTTGTCTCAATTTTTGTATCAGATGTATATACATATATCAATCCCCAGCCAGTCCCTCCACACCAGCCAGCTGCTCAGAGTATCCCTACAGTTAATGTGCAGTAATAGGTACCTTCAGGATAAATTCAGATATTTCATTTCACCCTAAAGTGGTCATAGGAAATAGGTCAGGTAGAACAGTTTGCAGTGCTTGCTATTTTCCAGTGCCTCTAGTGCTGTTTGTAACTGAATGATTCAAATGTAGACATTTACAAGCGGAGGCACTTTAAAATTTTGCCAAAACTAAAGAAAATATTTTTTTAAAAGTATCCTCTGAACTTTGACTTCTCAGCTCCCATGTTTGAAGAAAAAGGAACATCTTTAAAAGACAAAYATGAGAACTGAAAGTGAAGTATTTAGAAATTAAACTCAGAAACTTCTCAAATAAACTGGATACCATAAGCGGAGACAACTGAGGCAATATTTAAGATACACTTGGATATCAATCTTCACTTTCMACATCTGTGCAAACACAGTTTCTGGGTCAAAGTTTTGATAGTGTGAAGATCTTGTTTTTCAAGAGATAATTCCCAAGTCAAAGGCCTTCTTAAAGATAAAGAAACCAAAAAGTCTTCCTAAAATACTTTCTTCCTAGTTCTCCCTAAAATAAATCCTAGAAGCTCCATATGAATTTATGTAATATAGGAGAGAAAYTGTATTACTAATTTGTTGATCCAAAATTGTAAAGACTTAACTTCTTTTTTTTTGTTTTGTTTTGTTTTATTTCAAACTTTTTAGCAAAATACATGATAGACTCCATAACATCTTTTTAGAACCCTGCTATAGTGAGCTACCTTAGTTTGTTCCATGAAGCGCAGAACCCAATAGACTGTTTACCCATTCTACAAAATCCAGACTTAAACACCTGATGTTATTCCCTGCAAGATTATTCTGTTATAGGATTAGTCCCACTGATGGAGTGTGTGCAGCCAAACCTGACTCCAAATAGTTATCCCAAAACTACATGTTTAATGTATGTATGCAATATGATACAAAATATGTCAGTACAATTAACAGGATATGCAAAAATGAAATGTCTTAAAGTGATTAAAATGCAACTGTAAAACACCCTGGTAATGYACAGTAATTTAATACAATCCCAGTTCCAGAGAGAAAAGATATGGAAGACACTACAAAAAAAGACAGTTTACTAGCTTAATGAAAATATGAATAATAAGGTAAAAGTAATTAAGTAGGAGCTCAGTAGGACAATTCCCATGCTTCAGAGATCACTAGTATAGTTTAACAATTTCTGCATTTTCTTATTGTTGCACCTAAAATGGTTGTGAAAACACGGTGCCTGAGGTATAATATTCATGTTAAGTAACCTTTGGGATTCAAATGTTCTCTTCAGAGATCCTTGAAAATTGATGTGCAAAAGAAATGGGAAGACCTTTCATACACTACTAAACATAATCTTTAATAGTAGTTTTACCATAAAAGCTATAGCTTTGATCCAGCTATTGCACCTCAATTCACTGTTTAAAAAGATCAGTCAACAGCGTATTAACCTCCTCAGCCAAAGCAGAAATGGTGTTATTGTGTAAGATTCAACAAGTCTCAGTGTAATAGAGGTATAACTTTATATATATTGTTGAATCAGAGCTTGACTTACTTATTTTTAGCACTGAATATTGGGCCTTTTAAATGAGAAATATCTAAGCTAAAATTCTTATTTTTCTATTATTTTCTTTTCTGTTAATGTCTTTCTAAACTACGCTTTAAGAGACTCTCTGATCTTTTGGCCTCTTTATCTTCAGTTTTCTCATTTTCTTTATTTAGAGTAAATTTATCTGTCACCCCTCATAGGTTTTTAAGGCAAAGGTGAACTACTGATGTGCCTGAACTATGATGGAACTGAAGAATATTTTTGAATGTTACAGGCTCACCTGGCTTGATGCAGACTACAACAACATTCCTGTCAGCACTCCAGATGGATTTCTTAAACCACTCTTGTTTGAGAAGTATCTAAAGCTCGACTCACCTGTCCCCACTTCAGTGTCTGGTGCCATCTGAGATGCCACGCACTACGCAGGTAATGCGCACGGAGATGGCAGTCACATATYGGATGAGACTGCTTGGGAACATGCACTGTGCTGCAGTGGCCTGGCTGGACACACTGACATGGTGTTAGATGTGTTTATGTGGGCAAAAGAATTGAGTTACCTGGCTTACAGAAATCTGTACCATAAATACCTGGTGGAGCTGAACCTTCATAGTAAATTATATTCAATAGAGACTTCTCCAAAAATTTGTGAAGACTGATTTGTAACCTGTGGAACACATAAGTGTTTTCAAATGTGTGCTGAGGGGCAGTCAATGGATTTCTTTGTCAGGCTTTTTTGACATTTCAGTTTTATTCTAACAATCTGCAGATCATATACAGAAGATCTTATCCCACTTGTGGTATAAAATGGTGTAGCTTTATTGTTTTCATCTTTGTCTATGGAATTTTACCTAATTATCTTCTTTTCCACTTTCTTTTCCTTTTTACATTCCATTTCTTATACCACTTTCCATCCTCCTCCCCTTTCTGTTCCCTTGTCTATTGTCTCCATCTGCCTGTTTCCAGAAGAGAGTTATATAGACTATTATATGGCTCAAGGGATAATAGAAAAAAAGGATTTTGTCTGTTTATTTTGTTGATGATGTAGTTGTTATTATTATTGTTATTATTATTATTATTACTACTACTATTACCATTATGAAAAAAGTAAAGAAGCATGCAAAATAATAAGTGGTTGTTTTTTTTTCCTGCCACAAATTAAGTTGTTTATGGCAAGTCAACAAAATGGCATATCATCAGTCACATTTTTTAGCTACGTGAAACTTGTGCGTAAAGATGAAACTCATCAGCCCTTGGAACAGGATGCAGTAAGTGTGCCCAGACAATTCAACAGAGTCAATATGAAAGCAAGAGACCATTGGCCAGCAGAATGAGCCTTCCAGGTTTATGAAAGGAATAAAATGAAAGAAAATGTCAAGTGACATGAGGGTACAGCATAATTCAAAAATTCCATATAGCCCTTTAGTGAACAGATGTCTGTGGCCATAACCTCAGGTTTTGAAAAGCAGTATAGCTCCATGGGAGCCTGGAGCTGTACTGATTGAATCCAGTTCAGAACTCAGTCCAATTATCTCTGTATATAATGAGTCATTTGCACAGCTGATCTCTGGGAATTCCTGTCACAATGTATCTATGGATAGCATTTCACTGGAGTTCAATATGGAGCAGGTCTGAGCCCTAACTGAGCATCTTAACCAAACACAGAGAGAAATACAGTACAGGTCATGATTTACTGCAGTCTGCTAAAATCACTATCAACAATCTTTGTTGATGCTAACAGGTCTGAGGTTTGATAATGTAGTTGCAGGATTTCTTGAAGCTGTGAACTCTAAACAARCTAACAAACTCAGACAAACCGAGGATAATCTCAAAGCAAGCAGTGGAAAGATTCCAAAGATCTGTGTAAGTACAAAGACAACTCCAGCTCAGAATAATTCCAGCCTGTCTGGATTAACACATTATTTTTAATCATTCATGATGCTATTATATATTAGTACTGTGCAATTAAAATTTGAAGGAACTTTAAAACATYACAATCATATTCACTGCATCATAATCTACACTACAATAATGTCATTATTCTCACTACCTACACAATATTTTAAATTAAAACCTACCCTAATAAAAAGCTCTTTAGCATACTCTAGCATACTCTATGTATGGGTTGTTTGTTGTTTTGTTTTTTTTTCCTGCAGAAATTACAGATGTCTTTAATTTATGTTTATAATATAAAGAATGGCAGAATTGAAATTTTATTTAATTMTATTTTCCTTAAATAACCAAATACACAAGACGTGACTGGATGTTTTGTAAGATAAAATCAGCAGTATTGCAGATATATTTGCAAACCACTAACTTGTTTGGGCAAGCGTATTTCATTTATGTGACATTTTCCAAATTTCATACACATAAAATAGATTTGCTTGGGATTTAATTTTGGAGGGTTTATCATAAAATTTGACAGAAATGTATCTAAAAGGAATGGTTGTGGTTGCCGTAGCCCTGGCAATGTTCAAAGCCACRTTGGATGAGGCCTTGAATAACCTGGTCTAGTGGAAGATGTCGCTGTACGTGGCAGTGGAGGTTGGGGTTAGAGGATCTTAAAGGTCCATTCTAACACCTTAATATTTTTTGATTCTATGACTCTATGAATACATAAGATATTGATTACTTGGATAGTATGACATTTTTTTCTTTTTTTACATGAAATAAAGATTAAATCAACCACCTCTAACAGAGAGGCCTTTGATCTTGATAACACTTCCAGCTGAAAAATATGTGTTGCTCCTGTAAAATATTAGAAGCGGAGATCACTAATTYAACACAATTATTTCTATTTAGAATGACTGGTGGAATTCCTAAAATAATTTTCATAGATTCACCACTCTTGTTATCTAGTTGAGTCAGAAAGCTGGTGTGCATGAGATCACATTTGCCTGCAGACATGCTCAGGTCCCTGGTATGCCAAATGTACAACTTGCTCACTGCAGTGCAGTGAAATCCTCCAGCAGCTCTGGTTTTCYTCCAGAAAAGCTTCTTAACAGATGGCATCTTGTCATTGTCAGAGGCTTGCCATCCCAGARAGCTATAAGGATCCATGCAGAGACTGACGCTTTTCTTTCTCTTCCTGCGACATCTAACAAAACTGGCCAATAACAACCTCTTCCCTTTCACAGACAATTCCACCTTATGTCATCTGGTTTCTTCCAAGTCACATCGTGGCCATTCTGCTGCAAGCACACCAAAAGGACTTATGYTGTTTGACAGCTAAGCCATACACCAGCTAATCGCCGTCAGTGAAAGCAAAATACCGAAAAGCAAACTCCTTCAGTTTCTGGTGCTGCTGCTGGTCATCCCACTCTGCAGTGTGGGCTGTTTTTTAGCATTCTGTCAGCTCTGTGAAGATCAGTTTAGAAATTAGRGTAGACACTGCTAGCAAATAGCTTTGAATCACTTTGAGTGTAATTAAGCATGAAGCATAGCTGAGGGCTTTATTTGATCCGGACTGGTCATTTTATTACTCATGCACTCTACAGAAAGTTTTTATATCCTTACTGTGGTGGCTTTCTACAACACTGACTGAATACTCATGCTCCGTGCATTTTATTTAAAAATAAATGAGAACAATTAACTTTGATTTGTTGTAACAGTTGCAGAGGGTATACACTGAGGTTCACTCTCATGCAATATTTGCATGTAGCTGTACCAAAACCTTCCACTGAACACAGTAGAACTTGCTGCTGTATCTCATCCCTGAGGTGGAACAGGCACATTAACRCTGTAGTAAATATGATGGATCACAGTTCCATCATCCTAAAAGAGTCTAGAGGATGGATCTACAGACTCCAGAGATCATTCTTTTGTTCAGAGGAACTAAAGCAGCCATGCATGAGGC
Organism: Malurus melanocephalus; assembly: GCF_030028575.1. Classification (NCBI taxonomy): domain Eukaryota; kingdom Metazoa; phylum Chordata; class Aves; order Passeriformes; family Maluridae; genus Malurus; species Malurus melanocephalus. The sequence goes on along the minus strand of NW_026623295.1, from coordinate 2,050,249 downwards.
CTTCCTCRAGGCAGTGATAAAATATGATTTCTCTCTTCAACTCCTGGATCTTGCCCAACCTATTCAGAGGGATATACCTGTGAGTTTATACTGAGCGTATCACATGATCACTAGCATATCTTATATTACTAAAATAATACTTTTTATTTAATTATTTTTTTAAAGTAATTATTTTTACTTAAGGTCATCCTATCAGGGTTCAGTTCATTCTACAATATGATTTGTCATAGGAAAAAATGCTGATTTGAAATTTATTGMACTGAGAGTTAAAGAAAGTCCCTTATCTACTAGTTTTGAAATTTTATAAGTTACCTTCAMAATAAAGTGAAGGAATTCATACCATGTAAGAGTTTAAATTAGAGTCAGAGAAGATTTTGTATCATTATTTCTAATGCATCAAACCTCAGATAATCATATAATTGTCTCACCTTATAAAAATGCTTTCTCAGGTAAATGAGTAATGCAATTTCTGGTACTKTTTCTGCTCAGTTAAGCTGGGTCAAGAACAACACTATGCAGGTCACCATATCAAAGCCAGTGCAAGCATTGTGTAGTAAAACAAGTCATCTTGAAAAGTTGCCAGATGGCACTAATGGTTATTCATGAATTGCTAGAGTAATTCAGTCTCTTAAAGAGAAAAAAAAAAAAAAAAAAAAAAAAAAAAAAAAAAAAAAAAAAAAAAAAAAAAAAACCAACCTGGCACAAAGACGACTGACTTGTTATATTTTACTGTCTAAGGGAAAGATTTAGGTCACTTAAGCTTTCCCATCTATGACAACATGTCCATGTCATCATAGATCCAGGGCAAGAAAGACTTTTCAAAGGGTGATTAATCCAACTGTAAAATAGGAGAGCTTAGCTACCCTCTGCAGACTTAATTTTTCAACTGATTGCTTGTTCTGTTGCCCATTGGATATACCAAATATAGCTCATGAGACCCAGAATGTCCAGAATACTCCTGATCTTCTCAAGAGGCAGCTGATAGCCCAGCAGGCTAATTTAAGAAAACACAGTTGACTTCAGATGACAGTGTTCAGAAATTAAACCAAGTTTCAGACTGTCCTTGAATATAAGAAGCAACATCTACTTATTTGTGTATATGTGGTTCTTACTAACATGGCTTAGTGGTGGTGAGTTTGATATTGTCAGTTTAATGGCTATACTTGRTCTTAGAAATGTCTTCTGACCGAAATGATTATGTGATCATATAAAGGRACTTTAGACACCAAATTATGTGTATTATATAGCTCTGTGCACCAGGAATATATACCTTTACCTTTAGATTTCTGAATTTTTAGCCCATTAGGTGAACTAWTTCTGATCTAAAAAGTCCTAAATTRTGCATCAAACTGAATCACATGCAAAATATAGTCATGGTTTAACCCCAGCCAGCAACTAARKACCATAAAGGAGCTTGTTCTCTCCCCACAGTAGGAGAATAGGTTAAAAAATAAAACTCATGGATTAAGATGAGAACAATTTTAAAAATAATTTACAATGATAATAGAGATAAGAGGAATAAAATGCAAGAGAAATTAGTGATGAAGAATGCATCATACACAGACTGTACTTGAGCAGAGACTGGTCACTCCCAACCAGCTCCCCTGGTTTATACACCGAACATGGCATTCTGTGAAATGGAATATCTAATATATTTTTGGCCAGTTTGGGTCACCTGTCCCAGGTGTTCTCTCAGCATCTTGTGTTCCTACTCTCTGGCAAAACATGGGATCCCAAACAGTTCTTGACTTGRTGTAGGCACCATGTACCAACATCAGTGGGTTATCAACATCAGTTTTCAAACACAGCACTCTGACAGCTACTTAGAAGGAGATGAAACCAAGAGAAATATTAACCAAGACATTATATGTTCTGCTAAATCAAGGCCTAAATAATTCTGGAAGGAAGTAAGAATCAGCASTGTGTAACTGTCCTGGTTAGAACAGGGTGAATTTTTGCAATAGTCAGGGCGAACATGGCTTGAATCCCAAGGTTATTCTATACCACCTCATGTTATRCTCAGAGGGTGGGTGAAGGACTCCCTTCTGGTTGGACGGTGTGGTGGAGATGTCGGGGTGTTGCTCACTTCCACGTGGTGAGCACTCAAGTGTGAATCATTTGCCTCTCTTGTACACTCTTTTATTAATATTGGTGCTGTTACTCTTGGTTTCTTATTTCATTGTTGTTTCTAGTAAATGGTTCTTATTTCAACCCATGATTTTTAYATTTAGTGCCTTCAGTTCTCCTCTCCAGCCTGCTGCAGGGRGAGGGACTGRGAGAGGGGGAGGGAGTGCGTGGCACATGGTTTGGAGTGTTTCGGTTGGAATACGACCTTTGGGAATATGATTTCTAAACCATAACACTTAARCATCCAAATAAAACTACACAAGCTTGGTTGAGTTGGATTGAGAACCACAGTTCCTGCTGGGGAGTTAAGGCAGTATTTCAGTCCTCATCCAGTCTTACAACCCTTCACAACAGGCTTTACAAGGATACCTTTTACAGCACAGACAAATAAGGTTTAGAGTCAAATTCAGATATCCATGGGCATTTAATGTATCAACCTGTGAGCTCTKCATGTAAATTCCCAATGTAAGCAAAGGCAACAGGACTCAAGTTGCGCTAAAACACAGGGATCTTGAACTGAGATGTGCCAAGGCATCTGAAAAATGCTCAAAAGTGATGATTAAGACACAAGATGTGCAGAATCTTTGTATAGGTGTAAGGAACCTATAGAAGGCTGGAATTGAAATATCTATATTCTTGGAGCAGCAGCTGGAGATCTGAAGGCATAGTCAARGATGTTTCAAAGTGCAGTATGTATCCTTGTATTCAGGTAACCAAATAAGTCTCTGGAGTCTGTTATGCCATTCTCACTAATGCATTTCAGTTGGTAGAAAATATCTGATCCCTAAAATCCCATTTAACACAAAAAATATCTATCAATAAATATCAAATAACTCTGTATCTGAAAAAGATCAAAGTCCAAAAAGCAATCTATACCATTGGTTTCAATGACATTAACTCTGGATTCAAGCACTGTTCAATGAAATGAGAAGTTTTGTGAAGATAAATGCACYAAAACTTCATTTATATAAAATTACATGAAACACAGGTCCACCTGCCTTGTTATAAGATAATTGTAATCATTTTATCTATTTTAATATTTGATTTTGATGACTTGAGACTGAAGAAAAAACTGAAAAAGATTATGCTTAGATTAGCTTTGGCAACTCRGGGTTTTATTTTGCAGAAGCAAGTGTTAATCAGGGATGATACAGGGAGTAATCCCACTGCAGCAAAATCCATAGGATTAGTTGGTAGAATAAACAGTTCTGGTTTTGGACACTTACTAATATGCCTAAATGTATTTGCTGTGGGGAATGAGATTTTAAGGGAAGAAATAAATATGTGTTGTAAGAGTTAGTGTAAAGTATTTCAGTAAGTCACCTGAACCTCCTGAGAAATTGTTGGCAGTTAGCATGTATTCTCTAAATTCTTTTGTGTGCCAATGTGTCAGGGATGTAATTGTTTCCCACATGGATTTAATGTAAGCCAGAGGCACACATTGCCTGTTAATGAAAGTGAGACTTATAGAAGCAGCCATGACTAAGCAACCAGTAATTTCCCATTGTTATCCTAACACAAACCATCTTTATAATACAGGAAAAATACATAGCACAGCTATTGGAAACTTAGAGGTACTGGTTTTGTATTCTAATTTACTTTTGAATTTCAGTTTTGCATTGGGTGGAAGTRGCTGCCTATTTCAATAAGTAAAAAAATTGCCACGATGTCACCTTATATTTCCTAAGCAAAGATGAGTCTATGGCATGTTCTAATATCTTAGGTTGCACTGTGCCATGTGGTGTGACTGAGCAGGCTCTAACCCACAGCAATGTGAAGCCTTGTGTCCCTACTTCTCCCTGTCAGCCCAGACACCAAAGATACAGAGAATTATATAARAACAGTGGGTGGAAGCAGTTAATGGGCTTTTTGCTGCCGGCATTTCTCAGACAAAAATACTGTCAAGCAAAGCCTGGCATGCAGAAATCATTATTTACTCAGATGTGATCATATAAAGTTTGACAGGTATCATTCAGTTGCTGACCTGTAATGCAAATAAGAAAAAAATATACATTGTGAAAGCAAGGTTAATTCTTGTTCTGTGATCATCGCCAAATCACTGTCAATGTAAAATGGACACTCTGTGCAACTGTGGTTATTTGAAAGACATTCCTATCAGACTTTTACATGGTGCATTGGGGGTTTATTCTGCATGATAGAATGGAGTTTTATTTCCCCGTTTTGAAGAGGATCCTTAGGGAATGAGCTGAGCGWCTGGGCAACGAGAGTGACTTTCTGACTCATGTTTTGTGAAGGAGAAACACACACAAGGAAACAACTTTGTAGTTWGTCTTATGAGGATCCAATAAGTGTGAATAAATGTAAATATTAATCTAATTGGCCACACTTTGGAAGCAATTTTTTCCATGACAGGTAACAGCTATGATGCTCAAAAACAGCCTTATKTTTGAAACATTATTACATGGAAGTGAAAAATAGTTCAAACTGAATATATAAACAACATCACAGTATAACACCACCAAGTGACATATTGATTAGAGCTTTAATGAATACGCTGAATTAAATTTGGGTCATGCGGTGAGTGGCTCTTTTAGACAAGGCTAGAAGCATGAAAGCTCTCTAATTGAAATTTGAGAAAAGCCTTTTGAATAAAATGAAATTCTAGCTCTGCCTTCTCTCTCCTCTTCCTTTTCTGCCACACTACTGTAGCAGTACATATTGAAAGGTTTAAAGGAAAGGCAGATGGTACCTTTCAAAATGTTATTGAGTAATTTTACATTCGTGAGTACTGTAGTGTCATTGTATTTGATATGGAGATGAAGAATATGTTAGCTCGAGGTTGTGCATCATTTTCTGTGATCTCAGCTGGAAGCAGGATTGTTCAGAACAGGCACAGCTTGAATATTGATACAAATACAATTATAACACTCCGCTAACAGAACTGAAAAATTGTTAATCAGTTTTATTAATAATTATGTGTGTAATTCTAAGAGTCCTGACCCCTACTGAGCCATTTAGGAAACTCTGCAAAACAAAATGTGCTATGAGCACATTTCCAYATGAGCTGCTATATGAAGAACTGATCCATCAAGTTGTGTCAGAGTGATTTTTTTTGGAAGAATTTTGAAAAAAAGGGAAATACTATTGATGGTCATAACATAGATGGGACTTGGAGACTCTCACTGAATACTGCAGTTGTGGAATAATGCTTGCTGCCAACACTATCATAGTAAGGGGAGTAGAAAAAGGAGAAAAAGAGATAGGGGGAAGAGGGAGAGAACAAACTGAAAATTCAAGCTCCTAATAAAAGAAGTATTATATTAATTCAGTCCCTGTTTGAAGTGATTTTAAGGAGCCTTTCCTCCAAAAATATTCCAAGCAATCTCAGCTGAAATACAGTGGCTTAAATATTTTTTTTTTTGGTACTCAAATATTGAGGAACTCAAATTTGCTAGCCCCTTATGAAAGGGGCTTTTTCTTTGTCATGCCTATAAAATCATATTAAAATTCTTATAAATAACCAAAAATTAAAAAAAAAAAAAAACMAAAAAACAAAAAAAAAAACACCCCTTTTTAATCATACTGGCTTTTAAATAGGTGGATCTGGCATTCTACAAAAAATAATGATTTTCCATTTGAGTGAGAGTAAGTTTCTACATGAAGGCTCAGAGCAGCTCTTCTGCTCAAAACTGAAGACAGACATAGGGTGTCCTATCTTACAAAAATATACACCTCTAGCACATGGTGAGCATACATGGCAGTATCATTCCAAAGTCTCTTTCAGTAGTCATTCAAAATTTTCCTTACATATTTTATAGGCCTGTTTTAGATAAGTTTCTTATTAGCCTGTACTTACAGAAATCCTGTTTATCTATTTTGTGTCCAACAGTAAAATTTGTCTCTTTCTTGTCACCCTCATCCTGCTGGCCACACTGTTTCTGATAAAAGCCMGGATGTCACTGGCCTTCTTAACCTCCTGGGCACTCTGGCTCATGTTTAGCATCTGCCAGCACCCCCAGGTCCTTTTCCACTGGGCACCTTTCCAGCCTCTTCTCCTCCAACCTGTGGTGTTGCACAGGGTTGTTGTGATCCAAGTGCAGGACCGAACACTTCATCTTGCTCAGCCTCATGCCATTGTCCTCAGCCCACTGATCCAGCCTGTCCAGATCCTCCKGCACCTCCTTCCTACCCTTCAGCAGATCAATAGTCCTGCCCAAYTTGATGCCATCTGGAAACTGTCTGGGAGTGTGCTCAATCCCCCTATTCAGAATGTTGATAAAGATGTTGATAAAACAGAACCAGCCCCAATACTGAGCTCAAGGAGCATCATTTGTGTCTGTCCAACAGCTGAATGTAACTTCATTCACCATCACTCTTTGGACAAGACCATACAGCCAGTTTTTTATCCACAGATAAGTATACCATCCAAGACACAGAGCAGCCAGTTTCTCCAGGACACCCCAAAAGAAGGAAAAACTTAGATATCTGGGACATGTCTCTTTGAAAGAAGAAATCCATGCCTCAGAAAGGGGGAAAAAATCATCATACTTTCTAATAATTTTATTTTTAAATTTCCTGTCAGGTTTATTTATGCATCCTGTCTTTAAAAGAGACTTATAAATTCACCCAGATTACCTATAGATATTATGACTTAGGGTTSTTTAATACACTGTACAGAAGAGCTAGGGAAATCATGAATTTTTCAGTTTTATATTAAAAAAAAATAGCAAGTCTGATTAGTTTAAAGCAAAACTTCCATGTATAACTTTTTAAACTAATAAASACAAAAAATTAMGTCTGAAGATGTTACTGATGATCTGTTCTATTTGAAATGAAAGGTTTTTTTCTCATTTTCAGGCTAACTATWTTTATAACAATTTTCTTTTTCTATTTATTGCCAAATCATAAAAAAGAAAAAAAAMCCCACATGCTAATTTTAAACAGTGAGCACAAATGTTTTAACATTTCTATGAGTCTAAGTATTAAATCAAAGTTTGATATTTTATAAGTTTTGATAAGGCTTATCCAGCTTCTTTTAGACAAAGACAAGCAAATTAATTCAGTCTCATTTTTTGAATAATTCTGGTCTTCCTCATTCTATGTATTTTGTTGAATTCAAAACTCACCAGCAGAATAGGCCAAATTATTTTCTGTATCAGTTTTCACCTAAAACTGTGCAGTCAAAATGCAAATAAGCTTGAAGTTACATATTCCTGTTGAAATACTAAAAAAAATTACCAGATTTAGCCATTGTATTGCACAGAGAAGTCTGCCATAAATGAAACACCTCACAGCAAGAATTCCTGGATATAATGGATATACTATTCAGAGATATTTTAATCATAGAAAGGGAAGCAATTTCTGAAGACCCTTTTAATATTCAGAAATTATATTTTTGARTGACAGAATTAAAAATATGCTTGCTAAATACATAACCGTTTTCAATACTAGAGCCTGCCTCTTTTCTCACTTGATAAGATGTAAGCAATATTTTTAGTACAATATTGTATGAAACAATTTACACATTTCTATACATGTATACATTTTATACAATATTGCATGAAAATCAATGCCTGTTGCATTTTGCATGACTCAGYTTTGATTCCATGGGTGTCTTTTACCTTCCAGCATTATTTATGCAATTTGTTTAGTTTACTTTACAGGCATGCCAGCATTCATAGGGTAGACCTATTGAACCAAACCACAATAGATGTAATACATCAATACCTTTGAGCTGAACAGCTTTAATTAGGCCTTCCTGGTCATTTCATCAATTCTGTGGAGTTCCACTGGGATTTGGATAACACCACGCCTTCTGCAGTGCCTGAGAATTACTGCGCTCCTGTCCCGCTCTGCCAGTCACATCACAAGGTTAGACAATCAGCATTAAATCACACACTAGTCTGTAAACCAGAACATAAATTCACTGCTAAAGTAATATCTTTGAGACACTAAAACCTTTCCAACCTTAATATAAATTTGAAATTCAAGCTATCATGAAATTTCCTGCCGCAACATTCTGTTGTTGCTCAGCAGCAAATTAAAGGTGTGCTTCGCTTGAAGATTTATACTTGTCAGATATGACAAATGTATCTGTTGCATTTGTCTGGCAGATGGGATCTGCTAGAACTTGCAGACGTCACAAACTCCAAAGAATGCTTTTCTKCTACTTCAGTGGCTCTGTTAATTTGTACTTCATTTGAGGACTATTTGCCAAACAGATTATTCAGGATTTAGCAGCCCTAAAGCAGATAATCTATTCACATACATTAACTTATTCTATCAGGATTAAATTCTTCATGTTTAAAGCTATTTGGCTATCTGCAATAGGTGTTTCTTAGCTTTTTTTGCTGGTTTTCTTGTTCATCTACTAAATGGCAGAGAAAAAGTACCAAAATCCTTTATCAGAATTAAAATGATTTCATGAACATAATAAACATTTATATAAAACAAGTAGGTAACCATGTTATGGCAACTTTTAAGCTTTCAATGTTTTGCTGGACAACACCATTTTGCTTATAAACAACAAGTTTATCGGTAAAGAAAGTAATCTTCTGAGCTGAATTTGGAAATTACTGTAGAGGGTACAGCTGATTTAGATATAGGTCCATAATTCTCTCTGGGCACAGCTACATAGAAGTCAGAGACATGAATAGGTCAAAGCAAGGTCAAACATGCCTCAGTAACTTTCCCTTTAACTAATTCAGGGACCCTCAGAGATGAAACTGTCTTGCCACTGGCTTAAACCCAGGCTTCAAAATATGCTGTGCTTCAAAGTCTGTGATGCAATGATGGTGTTCTAKCTGGTCTGGAAGCAAGGCTAATTCACATGCTCCCAGTACCCCATAGAATCTGAAATCTCTCCTCCAATTGCAATGGAAGTATAGGAATATAATAGCTAATTTAGTATGATATAGGAAACATGAACTATTTGGCAAACAATAAATTAATTACAGATAATAAATTCAGTTATATTATTGTTATTCACATGGAAAATGTGTAAGCTGTGCAAGTGCTCTTAATTGAAATATATAAAAACAAAAGGACAGAGCATCTGAGCTGATTATCTCCATACTCTTCATACTAGGCAATTGTAACTGGATATGATTTCACCTGACCATAAAGATTACAAGAYTGACTGATTAGAAAATGAGGTTGTTAAATGAAGCAAGCTGTGTGTATTTTGGTCACAGCTTCCTGTGAATATTCACACATTCTGAATACTTAGGCTTTTTTTTTTTTTTTCAGATGCAAAGAATGACTCACAGAATAAAACAATGTTTGAGGTTTCAAGGAACCTCTGGAGAAAGGTTTTCTGATGATCTGAGGGAATCTCCTGTGTTGCAGTTTGTGCCAGTTGACTCTGGTCCTGCCACCGAGTACATCTGAAAAGACCTGAGCTCTGTCTTCTTTAGACCCTCCCTTCAATCATATATCTACACTGATGAACTCCCCCTAACCCTTCTCTGCTCTAGGCTGGACAGTCTCAGCCTTTTACATATGTGAGAGACTCCAGCCTCTCCATCTTTTTCGCAGCCCTTTGTGTTCAGTATGCTCATGTCTACSTTCTGCTGGAGAGTCCAGAACTGACACAATACTCCCGGTGTGATCTCACTAGAGCTGAGTAAAGGGGAAAGATCATTTCCTTCCACCTGCTGGCTGCACCCCTGATGCAGCATAGGTTGTCTTTGTGTTCTTTGTATCACAGCACACTGCTGGCTCACATTCAGTTTGATGGTTCATGTTCACCAGCACTRCCAAGACCTTTCTTGCAGAGCTATTTGCCAACTAGGCATCCCCCAGAATATATTTATTCATTGTGTTTGCTCTTCCCCAGCTGTGAAAGCTGAGACCATCAGTGATGGTTGCAGCACCTGTTATACCTGGGATAACAAATTTAAGGGGAAAACACTGCTGTGCAACAGCAGCATGTGTAACAATTCTGCAGATGTCCAGGTCAGTGAAGAAAGAGGGGGAGGAACTGCTCCAGGCATGGGAGCAGATTCTCCTGCAGGCCATGGTGAAGACTGTGGTGAGGCAGGCTGTGCCCCTGCACCCAGTGGAAGTCTGCAGTAGAACAAATATCCATTTCACACTCCATGAAAAGCACCACACAGGAGGAGGTGGAAATGGTCTGAAGGAAGCATGACCATGGGGGAAGCCTGCACTGGTGCTGCCTCTTGGCAGGACCTTCAGGCCCATGGACAGAGAGGTCACCCTGGGGCTGCTTTGCTGGCAGAACTCGTGGCCCAGGGGGGACCTGTGCTAGAGAAGCCTCTTCCTGAAAGACTGCATCCTCTGAAAGGGACCCACTCTGGAGCAGTTCACAAAGAACTGAGGTCGGTGGGAAGGATCCAGACTGGAGAAGTTCAGGGAGGGACTGTGTTCTGTTGGAGGGACAATGGAGCAGAGGAAGAGTGTGAGGAGGAAAGAGACAAAGATGCATGAATAATTGCTGTGCCCTCTCCCCCTGCCCTGCTGATGGAGAGGASAGGGAGAAATCTGCAGTCAATTTGAGGCCAGGTAGAGAGACGAGTGGTGGGGGGAATGTATTCTAAGATGTAGTTTTATCTCATTACCCTAATCTGATTTAGATTGTCAAGAAATTACTCTAATTTCCCCAAGTGGAATYTGTTTTGCCTGTGATAGTAATTGGTGAGTGATCTCTCCCTGCCTTTATCTTGACCCATGATCCTTTTTATTGCCCTGTCCTGCTTAGGAGGGGAGTGACGGAGCAGGTGGGCATCTGGTATCTAACCAAGGTTTTCCCACATAAAGGTAAAGACAGAGATGTGTTGCAGTCTGCTAAAATGATCTCACACTGTATAATTGTTATACCAGCTCCAGACATTGAGGCACATTACATGTGATCAGCCTGGGTCCTGTAGCAGGGGTAATGCTGCCTTCAGTTCCATACAGAGTCCAGAGCCATCAGTTTCCTCAGCATCTTGGGGAGCTCGTGAAAGAAGTTGGACTAAAATTTTGGACATGCTRTATTGGTTAAACCTGCAGTCCATTCTTTTGAACATTGTACAGATATCACCTTTTAAAATGGTCTCAGAGATTTTATTCTTGCTTGGGTTCTTTCCACAWAAATGTTTTAATCTGATATTTCTTTTCTCTACAGAAGTAAAAAGGATTAATCTGTAATTGCCTTGATGGACACACTCAAATTTTAATGAGTATAACCTTAGCAGGAATTGAACAAGCTACTGTTTCAACTATGATATTGGCATTCACACATAAGTTCTCCTAGTCATTTTTTTGGCCATTTTTTAGAATATATGGATACATTATTTTACTTTCAGCAGAAGTCTCCTAGATTTTCCAGTTAATGAAACAGAAAGATACTAATATTTCGTTATTGCTATTCTTGATAGTAAGTAATTTAAAGTAAAGGTCAAAAATATAAAACTGTATATGTTATAGTAGTTCATGTCAGGGACTCACACATGTTCAAGCTCTAATTAAAAGCACAGGCAATTTATTGTACAGTGTATAACTCTTCTCCCAGTTAAAACAAATAGAGAAGAGGATTTCAACAAAATTTGACACTATCTTTACCTTTCRCTAGGTGATATTTATAACTACTTTATTATGTCTTCAGACAAGAGTTTTCTTTAAAACTAATTAAAAAAACACGTACTGAATGAGAACTCAAAATCATTAACTTCAAACACATAGAATTTTTTACTTTTGCAATGYAAACACTAGTATAAAATATAACAAAATATAGACATACACAACTAACTTCACATTATGGGAGTAGTTTATGTCCTCCATTTTCAGTAATCTCTCTTTTTTCTTTTTTCCCAGCTTAGCTGCTTAGGTTTTGAACACCTCATAATTACAATTCTCCATATACTTAATACTGTGAGTATATTTGCTTTGGTGTCCCTAGMGTCTAAATTTTATTCATCTATGACTCCAGAAGCTCTGTTCTGYAGAAACAGTAATTTCAAGAGCCTTTGGCCACTTTGTAAGTCGAACTGGAAGGGCAGAAGAGTATGTTGTGGTGTGTCAAGTGGGGTCTTTCACCATCTGACAAATCCCCTGACAAGGGACAGTCTCAGGCTCAGTGATTGGCAGCTCCTGCAGATTTTGGACCTGAACAGCTGTGCATTGCAGCTGAGCTGAAAAGGGTCCTCTAATTATCACAACATTAACAATCAACTGGTTCTGGCCAAAAGGGACCACAACTGAGAAGTCACTTTGCAAGATGCTTAAAATTTTTCATTTTAAGAAAAAAAAATTTTAAGACCACATGCAGTCTGCAGTCTGTCCCTGGTGACATTAGACAGCCTAGTAGCAATAAAAATAGTGGTATTGCTGTTCAGTAATTAGATTATGCTAGAGAAATACAGTAAAAAATTTAGTAATGCTTTTCCTTGTGAAGAAAAGCACATTTTTATATAACACTGAAATGCTGCAGTTTAGCCTAATTCATGAGGCTGGATGCTGCCTATTTTGAAAAAGGTRGTAATGATTGTTTAGAGATGTTCTGAACAATTGCAATCTTCTGAAAGAAAGAGGGAAGTAAARTAAAACTTGACACACACCACTGCACAATCTGTAAGAATGGCATGATAAGGATGAAGAAGGTAAAACAAAGATATGCAGAGCTTTACAAGGTAACGTGGGATATCTATTTGACAACTTAAGTACCCTTGTGTTCATTCCAAACTGAGATCTTTCCCTGAAAAAAAAATTCACATACAATATTTATGGTGAGTTAAATAGCATAAACAAAAAAAAAGAAGCTTAAAAAGATTAATTAGCAAGTTCATGGTCAGTAAAATGAGAAATTATATTAATTTTAATATAATTGTTTATATTTACCTCTGATAGTTGTCAAGAATCAAGGTTAAAGCATGTCCWCTAACTTTGTATAGTATTCCACTGAAAAAATTAATGAAGTTCATAAATTTTTATTTTTTCTGTCTCTCTAATTGCAAAACACTTTGCATCAAATCATTGAAAATAGTGTATGTTGTGAAAATTTTTGGTTTTCAATAAAGAAATGTATTGTCTCAGTTTAACAGGACTTCTTGTGCAATATTATCTGGGGACACGGTGGAATATCYCCCATGATGGCTTTTCAAGGTTTGATTGAACAAAACCACAATTGATCTATTCTATAGCCAGTAAAATTCCCTTTTAAAGGGAAGTGGAACTGCATGACTTCCAGAGATCCCCATATTCTTGGTCATTAGATATTCAACAGAAGCAAGAAAAATGTTTGGCAAATATGTAGAAYATATCATAAGACAATAGTTATTGAAATCGTTGCAAAACAGTGAAATGAACATGAAAAGTGCCTAATTTACCATAGGGAACATTGGAAACTCCTTTTGTTTATATCTAGACTTGATATGTTTACCAAGTACAATTGTACTACTTAAGGCTTAACCTCACTTTTCAGGAACTTATAAACAGGCTAAAAGATTGTCTTTTGAAAAAAAA
>NW_026623295.1:2032550-2036188 GCF_030028575.1 Malurus melanocephalus | reverse complement strand
TTTTTTTTTTTTTTTAATCATTTCATTTGATGCTTTTGTTCAGCTTTCTAAAAGCTGAAAGAATGAATAAATGGAAGCTAAGAAATGTCAACTTCTCCTTACACAACGTGATGGCATTGAGAGCTCATACTGTGCAATAATCTGAAGTATGGTAAATATGACATTCCTTATGCATATGCTGCAGAAAATACAATTTTTCAAGACCTTGTTCCAGGTAAAGTGGAATAGCATACTTGTGGCTTGATATCAGCTAAACTTCAGGTTAATCACACTTTTAGCTATCAGAGAGTGATGGCATGCAGAAGCTGAAGTGAGACTTTGCATTTAATGGATGAAATTCTATTTGCTACAAACTGATAGCGGGTTTGGCAGCTGAWTGATGTATTTCCGGAAATGGGAAGATGTCCTAGAAGTAACTCATGGCTGTTTCCAATGATTTATTAAAACTAAGTTGACACTTGCATCACTGATAGAGGTAATTTCAGAGCTCTTGAAATTCTACTGACCCTAAGATAATGAAACTACCACCTTGCCCRCATTTGTATTCTGTGGCAGGTAGCACGGGCTCATGGCTCGGAATGTGAAACGCTATCATTATGTGCTGAAGGAATTCACACCAGTAACTGAGGGCAATGGCATGGACTCAGAGATGTTTCAAGAAAGGTAGATACAATACTCAGAACCAAATGGGAGCTCTGTGCAAAAACAATGATAACAAGTTATTTGCTAGTGTTATTTTTTTAATAAAACTAAGGGTTCTGCAGGATGAGTGCARGCTTGTAACTAAGCCATTTTAAAGGATTTTTTTTATCCTGAATCTCAGCAAGAATTTGTAATATGCCCTAAAACAAATCAAATCCAGTGCATATGAAAAGTGCCATGAAATGTGCTTAGAAAAGTCTTGCTGAGGAAGAGACGTGCATATTTATGACACAGACAGCCATGGGCTGTACAAATTTAAGCTTTGCCTATAATCCCAATAATATTTTAACAGTATTTTCAGATAAGAAGGATGTGTGTTCAAGTCTGATCAAAACTATCAAATCTTTAGGCTCATTCAAAATGCAGATTGGTCATGTGAAATGGGATGATTGCTTTATACTAAAATGCAGGAGAAATATTAAKGAAAATCAAGATAAATCACTGGAACATTTCACTACTTTTATTAACTTTGTAAAAACCCAAAACCCCCTATCTCCTCCTCATGGTTTAATAATCACATGCACTTGTAAAGTGTGTGAAAATTCTGAGATTAGAGCAAAGGTAATCCAGTAAATAGTCCTGAGGAGATTGATCACCACTGGATGAAAAGGAAACAGGTACTCAAAAAMCAAAAAAATTAAAATGCATTGCTGTGAATTTGGACTGTGAATTTAGCATAGAGGACTGAAACCTTTCATTTACAAGTCATGCCTTTGATTCAGCTGTGGATCACGTCAGAAAGGRGATAGATAAACTATTTTGTCTTCCTCAAAGACACT
Source organism: Malurus melanocephalus (assembly GCF_030028575.1). Classification (NCBI taxonomy): domain Eukaryota; kingdom Metazoa; phylum Chordata; class Aves; order Passeriformes; family Maluridae; genus Malurus; species Malurus melanocephalus. The sequence goes on along the minus strand of NW_026623295.1, from coordinate 2,034,707 downwards.
GAGTAGTAAGGGGGAGAGCAATACTGAGTCTATAATTATACAATATTGTAAATCTGGAGTGTTAATGTTTTTTTGGGACACCGTTTCATCTGATTGTTCTTTATTCAATTAATCACCTTATTAGATGACTTCAGTGCTGAATGTTTTTACTGAAACAAAGTAAAGTTTGCCACTATGCTAATCCCAAAGTGACAATTGGCTATAAAGTTTATCTTAAATTCATTAAGAACTAAAATAAGACCCCTCGTGTTTAAAATACCCACAGAGCCTGTATTAGGTTCTGTGCTACACCTGCAAGCTGCAGTTAGCTTTCAGCTCTCACATAAGATGGGCATTTGATCTTGGGTCTGTGTTTCTCCATCCACACAGTGTCACAGGATTGCCCATTCTGCAGAACCATATTTGATTTWTTCAACAAATGAGGATAAGCATGGGAACACATTTTTTTTAGAACTCTATAGTCATTACTTCTCACTTTGAAGCTGTGCCTTGAATCTGAGTTCTCAGAATCTGCACTGGGTTTGCATGGCCAGGTTTTGGCTGTGAAGGGGCTACAGAGGTAGGTTCTCTGAGAATCTGAGACAGATCCCATGGCAGGTGATGCCAAGACAAACCCACCACTGGCTAAGGCCMAGCCAATCAATGATGGCAGTAATGCCTCCAAGATAACATATTTTAAAAGGTAAAAGGAGCCCMCACTGATGCAGCCTGTTCYTGAAGGACTGCACTCTGTCCTGCACTGACTGTACTGACAYCCTGGAGCAGGTCATGAAGAACTGTAGCTCATGGGACGGACTCGGGTTGGAGAAATTCATGAAGAATGGTGTCCCATGGGAGGGAACCCATGCTGGAGCAGGGGAAGGAGTCCTCTCCCTGAGGAGGAAACAATGGAAGCAACAGCATGTCATGAACAGATTGTAAGCCCYATTGTGCATCTCCCTGAGCAGCTGGGTGAGAGGACATAGAGAATTGATAATAAAGTTAAACCCAATAAGGAGGAAGAGGTAGGGGAATGGTGTTTTTTTAGTATTTGTTCCACTTCTCATTACCTGCTCTTGATTTTGATTGGTAATGAATTCARTTAATTTCCCTAAGTCAAATCTGGTTTGCCTATAATGGTAATTGCTGAGTGATCTCTCCCTGGCCTTACTTCAAATCAACAGCCTTTTGCCATATTTTCTTTTCCCTGCCCAGTTGTGAAAGAGAGTGATAGAACTTTGGTGGGCACCTGGCATCCTGCCAGGGTCAAACCACCACAGAATCTAACAACTCATTTCTAAAGTTAAGTACAAAAACGTATATGTGCATAGTGTTAACTTAGAGTGAACATATAGWGTTCTCAGTTGATTGTGGTGTCCTAGGATTATTTTACTATTATTACAGTTTATGAACACTGAAAAAACTATAGTTGCCTTTTTTTACATCATATTTTAGCATAGGCTTTGCGTAGACCTCCTCTATTAGAGGTAATTACCAGGAAATTTTTAGTTCCATTTCTACTCCTTTATTATCCGTGAAGTTTGCAATAAAGTTTCATCACTTTTTTTTCTCATTATTTATTTATTTTGTAACTTATTGGAAGTGAAAAATTTTCACTGAAATCAGGKTTTTTTCAGTGTAGCCTAAGCTGATTTTATATCAGTTTAATATATTCACAACATGTCTGTGAGAATGTCTATAATGGGAGATACCCTAGTTTAATTTTAAAAATTCATGCCAGTTAAATCCCACAGCTTGAAGTAGTTTAGAAACAGATCCAGCTAAATAGATGTAACCCCTTTTAGGGCACTTCTATGCCCGCCCCATCAGTTAATTCACTCCAATTAGAAAATATGTTAATCTTCCACAGTTTGGAAGAAATCTGCCTGCAAATACCAGATTGGAACTCATATGACTTGCCTCAGTAAAATAACCGTAGATATTGAGTAAAAGCTAGAACAACAGTTATATCCAGCTTGCAAAATATATATTGGGTTTTATTTCTTACAGGATTTCACATATGTGGAGTAGTAGTGGCAGCTGCTCATGTTAAAAACACACATCACTGGTGAAAACAGAACACATGTTAAAGCAGACCTATTTTCTTAMATGGATGTAGCATTGAAGAATGTCTTACTTCACTTAAAGGAACAACTGTCTTACCACTTTTCAAGTCTC
>NW_026623295.1:2028470-2032491 GCF_030028575.1 Malurus melanocephalus | reverse complement strand
AAAAAGGCTAAAAGAACGAGTAATCTTTTCAAGGTGCCATATTTTAAGACTTTTATATTTTCAGTAGATTAGTTCAAGTTAGAAGCAAACTCTGGTAGTCAAATTGTCCAAATCCCAGCTCAAAACCGGGTCAATCTTCAATTTAGTACAATTTAGAGTTTGATAATAATGCATTATTACACTACTCTAATTTAGAGCTGCCTGTCTTTATTTGACCATTTAATGAGCATCCATTTATGCTGATTTTCACTGATGCTTACTTTGGGAAAATTATAAATTTGCCAATAGCAAAATTTCAAGAGAAGAACTATTGAGATGCTTGGAAGTATTTCCTCCACGTGAGTTAACATTTCTTTTKTTTTCCTCCACATGAGTGAAGAAGAATCTGATCTGCTCACAACATCACACCATGTGTTTTCATGCTACATTGTTATAATTTTTTAGAATATATGGTACTTGAAAAAAAAAACAAGGAGAAAAGTGCAACAAATGATGTTCTACTCCGGAAAAAATAATTATCTGCTAAAAATGCATTAATTTTCACATAACCTCCATATGTTTACAGAAATTCATTTTGAATTTACATTAAAGCTGTGAATGCATTAAAATTGCTGCCTAACAAATTATCCATGGGCATATTCCAAATAACTCCCTTCTGYACTTATTCACAGGAAAGCTTAGGTAGATCAAAATTCACAGCTTATGACAAATAGTTTTCACCTTATTCACAGCATCCTTTAGAAAAAAATTCAGGTCATCAATGACAGGTGATTTGTGAATGTGGATCTACACAATGCACAACGACATTATGATAAACATCAACMAGATATGTCAGTCACACACTCTCATAGCTCATAAAAACAGTCATATAATCAAATTAATGTGTAAATTTAGATGCACTTGGTGTAATATAAATATTAACTTAAGAAGAGATGATTTAGCTTTGAGCTTTCTGGAAAGCTGCAAGATCSTCTGTTCCTCACACTAAAATACCTTACTTATATTCAGTTAGTTTGTTTGGGACTATTTATTTCCAGGCATGGGGTTTCTCCTCATGAAATAACTTAAAAAAACAGAAGCTATACTWACAGAATATAACATAATAAGGTATTATATTAATAAATGAGTGTTCAGCTACTTCTTTACCGGGAAATTGCTTATTTCTGCTAATATCAAACTTAGGTTCTTTYCTATTGGCAAAAAAATGGCAGGAAATTGGCAATTTTTTTTGCTGGAATGGAATTGAGGGATATCCACCAATTTCATGAATTAAACATCAAATCACATAATCTATATAAAAATATAGGAGATAAAATTCAGAAATTCAAGAAAATTATTTTAATAGGCTTGGATTCAAATTTCTGATTCCTTGCCATATCTATGAAAGCAAACTAGAAAGGATTTTTTTAAACACTAACTTTGCACTTGTTTATCTGGCTACCAGTGGAGCAATGCTCCTCTTGGAAATTAATCATGAACTGTTATTCCCAATACAAATGGTTTGAGACAGACACAAACAAATGCACTTCTTTCTTGAAGTTCAAATCAGTATGGAAATGTTGCTAAGCCCATCTACATAAATTCCAGTGTTTCATATGTTACTATAMATCCTGAAAAATCTGAAATACATGGACAAAGACCTAATATTGTCATCTTTTGAAAGAGCAGAAAAGAGAACGAAAACAGCATAACCTATTCATGAGGAATTAAGGGAGAAAAAACATTGGTCACACACTTGTTAAAAAATTGGTCCTTTCTGTCACAAAATAACTTTCCTCCTGCTAATATATTTCATTGTTACAAAGGTCATTGCTTGTTTGAATAAGGGGAAATAAGCTGTGAGAAACAGCTTATATAATGCAAATGAGAGAAGTTTGGCAGAGGCATGCATGTTAATAAGCAAAGTACAATTMTGACTACAGAACTGCTTGTTGAAAAGTTTTCTAAATCCATGACCATCCTGTAGCTGAGGGTGAGGGAGACTGTATATGCTACAAAACTGCCAAACTTGTGTATTTGATAATGCCAAGGTTTTATATAATCTTTTTTTTTTTTCTTTTCTCTGCAAAGTGCTTTGCACAGCAATATAAGAGATATTCCTTTTGTTTTGCAGATGGGAAAACTGCTCAAGGGCAGTCAAAAATCCTATCTTAGAACAGAACCAAGGTCCAAGGTGACCATATACTTCACAGATTCTACAGCTGTGCAGTTTACAAATTTTTTATTATTTTTTTATGCCACATTTCTGTTGTGGGTTTAAATTCCTTTCTTTTTGTTCACTTTGAAATTTTTTTCCTTCCCCCATTTGTTGCTGGGATACCTTGATGGCCGAGATGTTTTGTTAATGGCCGGGCCATTGAAGAGACAATGACACCTATTGGGCACACCCTAAATGGGGAGACAGCTTTTGTGTGGTGGGGTGGAGACTGGGGAGTGGGTTTGTTTTTTTTTTTCTTCTCTCTCGCGGTTTGGTATGAGAGAGGGGTTTTTTCCCGGCTGGCGTCCCGTGCTTTTGCTCGGCGGTGGTTTTTTGCTAGGACTCCAGCTTCAGGAGGGGTAACTCTGCTCCATCCCGTCTCGGGTCCGCGGGATTCCGGCTCGTCTCTTTTGCTGTCCTGGTTTTCTTGCTGTCCAGAGGAGCACCGGCGTTTTTTCCGCTGTGAGTTTTGCAGAGAAACTTTTCTTCATCCACCTCGGCCATCTTGTGTCGGTTGTCCCAGCCGCGGCAGATCTGGGCCGGCCGGGATCCGCACCGCCACGTCCCCTGCGGTCTCCGAGGAGTCCCCGCGCCCTTCCTGCTCAGCCGGGGGGCCAGCGGCGCCGCTGCCAACCAAACTGTAATCTTGCCAAGGAGGAGACTGTTTCCATAAGGCTGACACTAGGTTTGGGCTGCGCTGGTGTTGCGTTGTTGTTGCTACTTTGTTTCACCTTGTTTTATATATATATATATTAGTAAAAACTGTTATTCCTTTTTACCCATATTCCTGCCTGAAAGCCCGTGATTTTCTTTCAAAGCTGTAATAATTCGGAGGGAAGGGGGCCATAGCCACCACTCCAAGGGGGGTCCCTGCCTTCATTAGCAAATACCTGTCTTCCAAACGGTGACAATTTCCCCCACCTTAGATGTACAGGCCAAAAAGAACCTACAGCAAACCTWCCTTAAAAAATTAAATGCTTTACTTGACAATGAGATGAAGTATACAGATAACATTTTCAGTGATCAAGATCAAGGCCTTTTCCTGGTCATTCAATGAACCCTACTATYACAAAAACTAAGGTATTCTGTGGTGTATCATCCCTTCAGGTTTCAATCAAAGCATTTAATGAGAAATACTGGTATTCAAAAAAATCTCACTAGACATTTCTTTTTCCTCCAGATACTGAATGAMATTTTCATTTAATCTGCTATTCTTCCTCTGTAAATCAGTGGCATAAAAGTACTTTAACATTGTGGCTCCATGGACCTCATACCTTGTTTTTGTTATGTCTTCTGTAGTCCTGGGCAGTCTAAACATGAACTGGAGGTAAAACACTCTCTTTTGATCTGATCTGATCTATTTACATTAGCATTTAAGTTTGCATTTATATTAGCACTCAAATACACATCTTTTTCAGGCATTTTTACCCTACAACTATGATAGGCTCTATGCATAACCCATTTTAATATAGTTGTCCTCATTATGCTCCTTTAGGGCTGGAAATGATTATTGGGCACAATTTTTGAGCGAAACCWCAAAGTCTGTGATACGAGACTTGGCTGCATTTCTCAAATCATCATTCCTGGTCAGTGCCTAGCCATAAATCAGCTGCTTTTCTGAATAAGATCTATTCACTGGCATTATGAATCAGACTTTTTCCTGGCAGGTTTAAGAAAGAATCCCAGTCTTTTCCMTAATGTTGTAATGAACGTGCTGTCCTGGGAGATGGGAAATAGGAAAAAGTCAAGCCAAAGAGAGCCTGCAACTTAGATGCCCATCTGTCATTATTATAATTTTGTAATAAAAATAAATGTGAGTACAAA
>NW_026623295.1:2012208-2028340 GCF_030028575.1 Malurus melanocephalus | reverse complement strand
GAAACACTCACATTTGTTTTACAAGCCGTTTTCAGTTTAAATTGTTTAAGGTCATGTAAATATATGGCAACACATATGACCAGCCTGTTGAATCAAGGGTTCTGACCAGTATACATTTCCCTTATTATGCAGCAGTCTTTGTAAAATCAATACACTTAATTATACAAGATTATTCACACTTAGTATGAATAATTATTTTGCTAAAGCAGGAACTAAATGCCTGAAGACGTGGTGAGTCCATGAAGTGCAAAAACTCTCAGGTAGTGTAAACAATGCGTATCAAGCAAGYGCTAGCATATGTTTGGCTTCTAATTGCTGGTACAGTTCTCAGCAAGGATACCAGCACACTATTTCTTGAAAAATAGGAAGCTTTCAGAAAAGAAAAGCTAGACTATGAAATCTCCTYTTGCTTTTCTCCAGTAGTAGATTCCCACTGCTCAGTTTTTCAAGATAAATAAAGATGCTGGTAGGAAGTAGCAGCAACAGAAATTATCCCCAAGAAAGACAGTGTGCGCTTTATAAGTCGGGGAAAATTGCACTGCAAGTTTTAATTTTAGTAACACAATCAATTTTTGCTWAGAAAATGGTAAACATGGGTCTTTGATGAAGTTCTCTTTATCCTGAAAATTACTCTGTAGTCTTTGTTACTGCAGTAGAAATGCATGATTTAGAGAYGGATAGAGGAAAAGCAAGCAGTAGAAGGAAATACAGAGAAATAGACATTGTCACTTGGATGTTTCCACAGCAGTGTGATGAGCTGAAGAGAAGGAACTGATAATTAGATAATAGTAAACAACTACAGAGGAGACAGAGGAAACAAAGGAAGGAAAGAAAAAGACAGAGACATGAACAGTTAATGCATAATTCTCTTCATAAACCATTATACATATTGGTTGCATTCAATTAAATTTCTCCCCAAGTTATATGCAGAAGTACTACCATGCTCAGAGCTGTCTGAGCAACACATATAGACTCAAAAAGTAGTGTAAACAATGAAGATGTGAAACAAAGGCTAAATTCACATAAAAAGATACCTAAATGTCACCTTAGATTTCCTGGAGTAAGTCGTGCAACATCTAGTTGCTCCCACAGAAAGGAGCAGATATGCTYAATGTCATGTCTGCATTCCTGTTCTAGTGTTTCAGGCACTKCCATGGCCTCCTCTGGACTCACCCTTACAGGTTCATGTCATTCTTGTGCCGGGGCTCCAGASCTGGATGCAGTACTCCRCCTGGGGTCTCATGAGAGCAGAGTGAAAGGGGAGGATCATCTCCCTTGGCCYGCTGGTGATGCTTCTTTTGATGCAGCCTAAGATACTGTCCCAACTTACAGGGGCAAGTCTGTAGAATGAAACAGTGGGTGGTGAGCACACATTTCAGATGTTTATAATCTGCTCTGGTGATAAAACTCCCATTGTGGCTAAAAAGCTTCAAATACATTTRCTGAAGGCATATTCTGGTTAAAATTAATCCAAAGGAAAAAGGTTTTATGTAATCTAGGACAGTTTCACAACATGAAACCAAATACAGTAGATGGGCACAACCACAATGCACATTCCGAARGTGCATTACTGATCCAAGCTAAGACTTTATCATAGGTTTACCCTTAGATGAACTGAAATGAAAAATAGGGCCTATGAGAGTTGCCCACAGGCCACTTTGTAAAACGGCAGCTAAAGCAAAGCTCAGATACACTGGAATATCTCAAAGGRTGTGACATGATGTGGTCAGGCACTYTCCAAATTCTTCTGCAGATTTTAGGTGCTCTGGATGTCTCAATGTAGGTGTCTGCCTATGAGCCATAGCATTTAAACTTCTGCTACAGGCATTGCAGATCCAGAGATTGCTGTTGACACAGACTGCTGAGCTCCTCAGCTCACCTCGACACAGACACTGGGATTTGCTCAGATCTTCAGCTCTCCAGACATCATTGGCTATCTAAATGAGCCTTTGTCCAGATGAGGCTGTAGCCTCTAACATCTGCTCTTGGACAACATGGATCTCCAGCAGGTACTGATGGCTGGGTGTGTATTTCACGTACCCTGCATCCTTCTTGTCACAGATGGAAGCAGCTGAATGATCATCAGAGAAAGGCAGCAAATCTCACTACACTGATTTCTTTAAGAAATGTTTGTTTAAGTCACTTCAAAATTCCCAATATCTCCTCAAGTCTGAAAGAGCTAAGCTCCTTTGAAACCACCTCAACCTAGCTGCAAAGATGCATTTTATTTTGCAAGGGGCAAATGTTGCAATGCTTGTACAAGAATGGCATAAGACGAAAACTCAATCTCACCATGAGAATGATAAATCATCCTGATGCATTCATACCCTCAGTCCAACTAATTTTGGGCATGTTCCAAGTCACAGTATGCATAAGACCATTTTTTTCCCAGTGCTCATAGAAGAAATAAATAATGTGCTCTGGCTGTTATATTAAAGTAATATTAACAGAAAGGTAACTTCAGAAAGTTACCTTTGGGTAATAAAGAGTAACTTTCTTACTGAGAATAGATGTTGCATAATAGAGTTGGATCAGCTCAAAAGTGTATGACAGTGTCTTCTGGGAACCACATGACTGGCATTTTGCAGTTTCTATGGCAGATTATAAAACAGTGGTAAAGATGTATTGAATGCTTATTATGGCATATTCTATCTTGTATCTCTTCCATGCCAACTACTGCCTCATCTATTTTGTTTTCTATAGGAAATGGATATCTTGAAAATCAAATTATTGAAAAGCTGACAATCTCAGTTCAAATCAGTTAACATTTATGACACCAATGAGGATGATTTACTTATCTCCTTTTACGTGGAGACCCACAGTGTGTCATCACATCTAACAGCACAAGAAAATTATTATCTTTATTTWTAACAAACTGGCATATAAGGTGCCTCATTAGGTCTGTGAAGCCACAATAAAACCCCAAAAATGCTTTGGTGGTGTTTTCTATCTTGTTCATAATAGCAAATTYTTTCCTAGTTACTCATTTGAATTGTGACACAGATTATAATAGRCTCCTGTTATTAGTATTTTTGTTAACTGCCAAACATAAATGCACTGTTTATAAACTCACCCATGCTCTCATCTCTGTTCTTTCTCTCTGCCTTCTCGGGCACCACTTCACAACCTGGAAATGGTTGCATCCAATGGAAGAGCAGGGGCTTTGCAAATAAGAATTTTCAAAAGAGAGATTTTTCAGTCAAACTATAAAAGGGCAAATTCTACATTCTTTCATTAAACAAAGCCACACAAAAAGTATTACTTCGTTCAGTCAGGAAACACAAAAAGTCATCTCAATAGCTTCCAATAAATTTAATTTTGAATATCAAGGAAATAAATGGACAGAARGATACCAAAGTAATCTGTGAATAGAGTCCAATTTTAACAGGAGAAATAAAAGGATTGGATTTGTCTAATGAAAAATAGATATTTTCAATATTAATATCTTCCATTCTTTCTCCTAGACCAATATAATTCTTCTGYACTTTTCCCTTCATCTAAATTTAACTATTCTGAAAAATTTGGCTATTATCTTTTTTCTTTCCTGTTTCTCCCTCGTATCTCTGCAGGGTTTTCTAGAGCATTTTTTGCCATTATGTCCCRATTTAGTTGCAATAATGCCACTCTAGTAATACCATCTTGAGCATGTTTCTGGCATGTTCTCATTGATGCCTGTTGGGATTTTTTATATGATTATGATCTGTCATTTCAAAGCTAAATGTAAATCATCAAAAGTGCTGATGAGTTACCAGAACCTTCTTTCATCCTCATCATCTTTTCAGTTCTACATCTGCTGCCAGCGTTCTCCTGTCTTAGAGCTTTCTCTTGTTCCTTGTTACCAGCTTGAAAATGTGCTTCTAGTGGGGAGCTAGAAAGCTGCTCTTTTCTATCTAGGCCTGGCTGAAATATAATGAGAGCATTTCATTACAGAACAAGTAATGGATGTAATGTCATCATGTTTGACAAGATGTACAAATTTTTATAATATATATAAAGTTATCTGTTTTAAATATATAAAACCCMAATTGCATTATGTAAAAATGACAGTATAGGAAAAGATTAATTTGGTAGAGGGAGCTAAAGATTTGTTTCACAGAAAATGGAATAAAATATCGTGGGCATACAACTCCTAAAGTCTTTTAGCCTTCCAAAAATTTGTACTAAATCATTTGGGAAAGAAYTGCAAGCATATAGTTTCTTATGTCTGACTTTTAGAAAGATGACCAGGAAAGTAGTTTTACTATGAAAGTACTTGCCACTCATCTTTTTTTTTAAAAAAAAACCTTCTTTTTTAACTCGACTTTACAATTTTTTAATATTTCTTCTTTTCACAGTTTCAATATTTTCTTCTTTTCTCCTTATCTGTTCCTGTTTTTCCATTTTAACATTTCAAGACAAAAATATATAGCATAAAAGACAGTATTTTAGAAATAAATTACTTAGGAAATAAGTATTCAGGGAAACTAAGAGCTCATGGTGATGGGCTCTTACCTTAATATGACATCTGGATAARCAGCTGTGATCCTTGTGTGCATAAATAAAGAAATACCGAGTAGAAATACAAAGTTGATCTACAGTACTAAAGAAGTTATTACTAGAATACTCTATGTGATTTTAGTGTCCACATTACAAAGAAAAGAAAACAAGTTGGATGTCAAAACTGGGGCTTAGACAAAAAAGTATTGGGTCAGAAAAAAAATTGAATCAGTTACTAAAGGGGTTTGATTCAGTTAAATTACCTTAAAAAGACAAAAAGGAAGATTTTTTCACTGTCAGCTGAATTGTGGCATTTCTGTAGTACGTGCTGACAATCTCTTGGGGTGCAAATAGATCCTGAGAGGCATAGGGCAAATGTTGATGTYATGATTCTCTCCATATTAGGATATTTTACAGTGTAATGATTTTGGATCACCTCAAAAGAAGGAGCCTGCAGCCAACCATTTTACAGTACTGGTAACAATACTGGTTAAGGTATGATAGCACAAAGATTAGTATCTGTTAGCAAGCGAAGAAAAATCCTTCAGGGATCTTTGTTATTGTGCGTAACATCACAGAATCATTTAGGTTGTAAAATGCCCTTTAGGATCATCAAGTCCAATTGCTAACMCAGCACTGCCAAATCCACTACTAAACCCTGTCTCCAAGCGCTCCATCCACRTCTTTTAAATAGCTCCAGGGATGGTGACTCAACCACTTCCCTGAGGAGCCTGTTCCAATGCTTGATAAGCCTTTCAATGAAACCATTTTTTCTAAYATCTAAYGTAAACTTCCCCTGGCACAACTTGAGGCTGCTTCCTCTTGTCTATCACATGTTAGTTACATCAAAGAAGATCTCTGTCAGCAAAACCATGRTGTGGAAGTGTAACAAGATCTAGTGACTGAAGGTGGGATCTGCTATGTAACCACTACAAAGTCAAATAGCCATTAAAATAATTTACCTTGGAATAATTTACTGTGATGACTTGATGCCTTGGATTCGATATTGTTGAGCAATCTCTAGATCAGCCGTGAAATACTGATTTAATATAAGCATTACTGAGAAATTTTATGGTCAGGGTATATGTTAGTTGATCATCAACGACCATAAAGGTCTCTTGGATTGACTGAATCTATGAAAAGGAAAAAAAACAAGCAAACCTACAGACCAGCAGAACAGAAAATTGTTTTTCAATTAAAAGATTATTAAAAGTTCSTGAAAATGCGCTACCATTGTACTACTAGTTGTGAGGCAGCCTCAGAAAGTGATCTGTTTTACGTTTCATCCATTTTTGAGTCAATTCTCAGAGTAAAGGGTTAACAGAAATTCCCCTGGCCGTGCTGAAAGTAGTATTTACAGAGCCGCTGGAAACCCTCCCATTCCTGAAACCTGCTAATATTTCTGCCTCTTCAAGAGGCCTCTCATTGTCTGAGGTTCTGCAGCTCTGAGGCACTGTTTAAATGATTTGCTCAGACTCACTTCTGGCCAGTTTTTGAGCAATAGTGATCAATCACAATTGAGTTCCTGGTACCATGTCACAACAAACTGATTAAACTCTCCCTAAAGAAATCACAGCTGTTATTGGGYCTAACGATATCATCCAGGACTTTAAATTACAAAGGAGATTATATTTGTGTCTCAGAGAAAACATTTTAATTTAAAAGCTTGGCGAAGAAAAGGATAAAACATTTGTTCCAACAATGTCTAGTGATCTTTGCAGATATTTAAGAATAAYACATTTGCTCTCAGAGCTGCAGAGAAAGAATAATTCTTCTTTGTTATTATATTGGATTGTGAAATGTTCCTATGCCTTTTGCTGTTTACCTGCTCCCAAACAAATAATCCTTGTTTTGCAGGTAGCAAGTACAAAGATGATGTTGTCTTCCTTAACCAGTGCAGAGCTGCTGCTGCAAGGACCCACTGCAGTGCTGACTCAGGCTGACAGCACACATCCTAACCTGGAGAAATCCCACTGATTGCACTCTTAGGAAAGTGATTACCAGTGCATAACYCATGGTCTAAAAATTCTGGCTTTACCTCATCTGTAAATTCAAAATACTTTATTGTGGGAAATAATGACTAAATTTAAACCCAGAAATGTTTTATACAGATGTACGGAAAGTCACAGCCAACACATATGCTAAGGGATTACATACAGTTTAACTACATCCTTTCAGTGTCTCATAAAATTAACTGCATTGACTTATACTGAKTTCAGATTTCATAGTACTGCTCTGTCACTCAGAATAAAATTTAATGGCTCAAGAAAGAAAAATGCCTATGATCTCCAACCACAAAAGAAGTAATTGTTATTAGCTATATTTATCAAAAACAAACAAACCCCACCAAAAAAAAACCYWAAAAAAWAWYCMAMCYYMMMWWMWWWAAAMCCCCCYWAAAATCCAAAGAACATTTGCATTGTAAAGAAAACAATTATTTGGCTGACTCAATACTTAGGAAATTACATTGAGATGAACTCCATTTACAAAAACAGACTCTAGGTCTGCCTGACCTGTGCTAAGAGAGCATCTTGGACAAAGAGGCAGAATAGGCCTCCAGCAACATCTAACAAATGTGTGCAATTTAGAGCATAATTTAACACATAATTTGAAGCAGCTTTTTCCTACATTCACAAGATGCTCTCGTTTTGCTCAGGGCAAAGGAGCAATGGCAAGGAGTACAGTGGTGCTATCTTTGCATCACTATTTGCCCATGAATGGATGCTTTGATTCCCTTTTCCAGAGAGCTTGCCTTACCATTCTTATTTTTTAAGCAGTCACAAGCACTAAGGAAAGGGGGAAAAGAGCTAGGGAAAACTCTGAGGCATGATGAACAAAATCTGATTGGAATCTGCCTGCCAGCTGGGCAAAGCTGCAATTTYCCAAAACATCTGCTTATCGCACCCCCGATTACATAGAACCAGGTCAGACAGAAYGATTCGATAGATCAGCCTTGCAATAAACACAATATTCAGACTCATCAAAACTATTAAAAAAAAAAACCAAATTCAACAAGCCATGTAGCTGCACACAGGAGAAGAACATTTTCAGTTGAATTTTGCAGAACTTTTGAAATTTCAGTGCATTTTAAGCAGATACAGAAGTGGTTCAACTTCAGCCTGATYTCTTCAGAGACAACGATTTTGGTTGCTTGACAGCTCAGATCCCAAGTGGGTCTAAAGATAAGCGAGGCTAAGAATGCTTTAAGAGCCCAGGCTCTCATCTCAGATCTCCCTTTCTCTCCCCTGCCTGTTGCACTGCCCCTACCCACAGCATTCAGGGTGCAGGCCAGTGGCTCCTCATTCAGGCCATAACTCCAAGCCAGGACTTTCAGATGGAAATGCATTACAAAATACAGAAACTGTGTGCTCTCTTTGCTCATGCTGAGGTCCAAACCAATTATGTTTCTGTTATTTACACACAGAGCTTTGAACCCAACTGTTATTTCTTCTTCTTTATTGGCCACATCTTCAGCTTTGGCTGTGTTTGCTGACGCCTGCTGTGACCCTTCTGAGGTTCACTGACCATCCAGAGCAGGCAGAGGGGTACGTGTGCACTGTTAAATAAAAGCAGGCTGGGGGGTGAACCTGACACATAGATCCTTGCTCATCCACACCGCCGAACTGTCAGATTGCACATTGTTTTTGTTTTTTTTTTTTTCAAATGCCTCTCCAAGGCACAACTGATAACAAAAGGTTTCAGTAACACAGATACAAACAGCCCTRAACCACATGGTGCAGTTTCTTACCTTGTTTTAATCAGTGTTATTGATGTGGCCACTGTACATCACAATTCCAGCCTCATCCTTTGCAAATGATTTCTCTCTGCTGAAAACACAGCACAGAGGAGGGACTCACATGCATATGCACCATCCGAGAGAGGATTCAGGACATGCCCAGCACAGGCATTGAGACCTGGGAACAGGGATGTGCTCTTTGGCTTGACTGTAAAAACATCACTTTACTGAAATAAGTTCTTTCAGAATGAAAGGTGAGTATTGACTTACTCGCACAGTATGAGAAAGGGAAACAAASCTTCATCCTTCAAACATTTGGAAAATTAGGTTGATCTTGGTAAAACTTTCCCTTAAAATTAGGTCAATATAGTGCCTCCTCACAGAAAAAAAATTCACAAGAATTATCTTGTTCTTGACTTTCATTTGAAATGTTTTYCAGTTTTTCTCTTCCCATATGGGAAAAGTATTTATTTTATGTTAATGTTTTCTATTCCAATAGTACATTAATATTAATATATTAMAATACCTAAAGCTGATATGAGGCATTAAACCTATGTTTTGTGAGCAACTGGTTTTCTTTTTCATCCTTCAGTTTAGGGACAAGGATATAAGAAACAGACAATCCTTATGCTCCCTTATGGCTCTGGAGGCTTTTATAGTGTAATGTTTTGAGGTACATGGCAGAGAAAAACAAAAAAAACCATGAAAATCAGTAACTGACATTCACAGCAATCACAACATCYCATGATTCAACTTTACCTTTTTTTTAACTGGTAATTTAGGAAATGGTGTGGGGGAAAGTGAGAGTATGTTTTTAATTTTTTTGTCTTACAACCTCAGTTTCTGAATCAAGTGATTGTAGCAGATGCTAGATTTCAATTTCTTATAAGTCAAATTCACAGCCTTCACAGCTGAGAGATTAAAGACATAAATTAACTGTTTGAATCAGTCAAAAAGCCACCCTAAAATTGTGATTTTCTCCAGTTGGAGTCAAAATTTCTGCATGTTTCTATTGTAATAAAGTAAATGTAAAATGACACTAACTTGGTCAAGTAGCCATATGAGAGTATTGTGCTGTAAAATACTACAGATTGAAACCCAGATCCTATATGCTGTACAAATAATCAGAGAAAGGGGCCATGCTCAAAGTGGAGTGTGTGCACATATTCCCAAATCAAAACCAACATTCTGTTCACAGTGATTTAAAACTCAGAGCTTGGTAAGCAAAATGGAAGAATAGCAACACAGGAGCAAGATCTGCTTGCAGGCTAAATGTGACTGACATATTTATTACCAGCAAAACTTTATTTCTGCAAGTTGTTCTCCTAAGGCATATTGAAGATAGACACTTTCCCCTTTTTTGTGCTARTAAGAAACTTACAAGACACCTAAAAGAAACACAAGCTTCTGTATAATTAAAAAAATATTCCAGAAACAGTTTTAATTTTCAGATGAGCACCCGGGTTGGTCAGACTGCTCATCTTCRGCACCAGTGGAGTAGACACCAATGTCTTACCTCAAAAGCATCTCCCCCTCCTCCACTTTTTATATCATTTTGCATTGCAAACTTTCTTCAGTTTTCATGTACGAAAGCCCAACCAAATTCTCGAGAAACTGCAAAAAACTCTCACAAGTTTTCACTAATCACACACAGGCAAGCAAGTGTAGAAATTAAAATTACTGTATTCATTACTTATTTCTTTTCACTCGGCTTTGAAATGTAGACACTTCTGGTATGGACTATGGCAGCTGTCCAAYACCAACAGCAACACCAACAGGATTGCTATTCCTGTAACAGGGCTTTACCTTTCATCTCCTCAAGAGGTATATAAATGCCCTAGTAGAGAATAAAAAAAAWGTCCAAACAGTAAAGCAGACAGACCCTAGTAGATAGAATGTACATTCAGTGAAATATGTAAAGGTAGAAAAATATCTTTTATATTATTTGGAAAACTGTCCTCAACCCTTTAGAGCATGAAAAGTTACAAAATAATAATGTTAGATATGATTTAGAATATATTTTTTTTCCTGCTGAAAGGGTATACATATTCCAAGACACTCAATTAATTCTGCATAAAATTTRTTTGATCTGTTTTTTTCTTCTAGTTTTTCACACAAAGTCTGACCAAACCAGAGAGATTGCAAGAACATTGTGAAGAACTTATTTTCAACAAAGCCAGTATTTTTGCAGGGCTATTTTCTACTAATACAGTTTTTGCAAGAGTACATGCTGAAATATTTTTTAGTGAGCTAGAACTCAGGAAGTTTGCAACTTGAAATCTGTACTTATTAAAAGGAAGAAAAAAGGAGATAAAAAAAATCACATTACTYATACTTAATTGCCTCAATGAAATACATACATCTCTGCACTGCTCTCCTGAGACCCCCTGAGCTCTGGGGTCCTCAGCACAAGAAGGACCTTTTGGAGTAGGTCCATAGAAAGCTACAAATACGATTTTAGGACTGGAGCATACCTTCTGTGAAGACAGGCTGARAGAAATGGGGTTGTTCAACCCAGAGAAGTCTCTGGAAAGAATTTTTTGTGGCCTTCTAGTACCTAAAGGGGTCTTTTTGCATAGTGCAAGAGTGACCTTATTACATGGGCTGRAAGTCTGAGGTCAAGGCAGAAACAATTTTTAATTTAAAAGAGGAGATTTAGACAAGATGATAGAAAAAAAATCTTTACTCAGAGGGTGGTGAGGYACCGGAACAGGTTGCCCTGAGAAGCTGTGGGGGCTTCTCCATCCCTGGAAGTGTTCAAGGCCAGGTTGGATGGGGCTCAGAGTAACCTGGTCTAGTGGGTGGCACCTCTGTCCATGGCAGGSAAGTTGGAACTATATTATCTTCAAAGTCACTTCCAACCCAAGCCTTTCTATGGTTCTATATTCCTATAAATTARTACCTTTATTCCCATTTGTATCTGGATATTTTATAGAGAAATAGCACAATTCAACATATAAACCTATTCTTATAACAAGTCAAAATTACCCTCACACCTGAAACTTAGTTTGTTATGAAACCCCAATTAGGATTTACAATAAGTTTTACTTCATTCTTTTTGCACCTCTCTTTTATAATGTAATTGGTCAAAATGACCTTTAGCGAGAAGCTGAAGAATCCTATACTGCTTATTTCAGACAAAATATTTTTTGTTGTTAAATATCAACAGAAAAAATGTGTTGCTACCCCTCAGCCTGAACATTAGAAGCAAAAGCATGCAAAGGGAATTTCTGAGAGTGTAGTTAATTATTGCTATTAGGTGTGCTGCCAGGGACCATGAAAGTCAGGCTACGTGACCGCTAATGGAGTGCTCGGGGACTCTGATCTTCGTACAAGGCATGTCATGGTGCTGGTGACCTTCGTCAGTGGGTTGTGACAGTGACACCAGTGACATGCTGGAGCTGCTCCATAGCTACCACATGGATCTGTTAGATGATTGGGGCTTTGATAGCTGTATCTTTTGAGGAAAGAGTATGACCTGCCCTGACCTCAAAAAAAGAACATCTACAGGAGGAAAAGGGCTCATGGTGTGCTAATAAGAGAAGGTTGTGACATTTTCAAAATGAAGGAGAAAGCAAATTAGGTTGAAACTAAGTCAGACAAACCTATGCCTGCATGAACATAGATATATGTGTTATATATTTTTTTATATTTATTTATGAACATAAAAAATGGGGTTTTGTTACATTTTTAGCTGCACAGATCCACAGAGTTGGGATTCTAGCAAAGGGGAATGAAACAGTGAAATCTGCTTCTRAAGTTCAAACAATTAAAATTGAATAAGAATGGAATTCTTGACTGTGACTGTTACCTTAAATTGCAGCTACCACAGATGCATTTGCTAACTCTATTACAGARTCAGAAGCACAAGGAACAGTAAAAACCTACAAAATTATTAAGACAGTTGCCTCAAATAGAAAATTTTAATTTAGTTATTGCCATTATATCAGACTAACTAAACACATTGGCGCAGCTAAATGCCAAAAGAAGTAGGTTGTAACATTCAACTTTCAGGTAACACATTTGGAATCTAATTATGAAACATGTAGCAGTTCTGATGATGAACAGATAGCTGTTAAGTTATTCACTCCAGGATTCTCAGGGTCCAGGTCTTAAATTCTGGTATTTGAAGATAGATGGTGTCTTAACTTGGAGAGAACTGCTTATCTCTGTTCATCCTTCTCAGATTTAAACTTACACTTAAATTAGGTAGCTGAGAAACAAAATCTTTTTTTTTTTTTTTCTAAAATAAAAGACAGATGCTGATGCTGTTTGCTTCTCTAGTACATCTCACTTCGCTGACTAAACAAACAATATGAACATTTCAGTTAAGATGTAAAAACCGTACCTGTAAATTATCTTACTTGGACCATACCCTAAAATTTTTGTCTCATCAGATCCCAAGTTACTGAATAACCTGAGAGAAGTGGCTCTCAATCTGTTTTATGCTAAATTTACTCTGTTTTGCTAAAATAATTGCCTATCAAATGGAAATRATGTCTTATTTCAGTTTTTCAAATGTCATATTATTTCCTTGTCATTACTTAGCTTAGAAATGAATACACATACTTTGTTATACTACACATAATGTAAAGCCTTTTCTAATGGATACCCTCTGGGAATATCAAGGTGTTTCAACACTTGAAACAGAGCAGGCAGATAGTCACACAACATAAACACACTCACCTTACATCCTTAGATAAAAMATAAAAAAAAAATATTGGAATTGGGATTCTGAAGTGCTCAAAAGTACAACCTCACTGAAAAGCAAGTAGTGGACCTTTTTTATCCCATCATAGTCCATTTGTCCCCACATTAGATATTATTTTCTGGACTTTTTTGTGCAAGTGAATCAGGTGGTTCCCTTGGAAAGTAAAATGGGTAAGTTCTCAAAAGGCTTGYAGCCAGCAAAATGTTAATGATTCAGCCAACACCTCTTGGCACAGAGATAGAGGTGTAAGATTTTATCTGTCTGGTATGTATTAGACAGACAGTATGGAGGAAGCCAAAGTGAATCAACCTCTGTTCATCATTGCACACCTAAGGAAAAAAAAAATATTTCACACGTCATTAAAGAGATTAGTGAGGGTAAATTATTTCATCAGAATACACACAATTAAATGTATTTAATCTCAAAGAATCTGGGGGTGCTACTGGAGTAATTGAAAGACATTTGACTTTATAATGATAAGAAGAGCAAATCATAACTGAATTGCATTTGTGGACCGGTGCACATCACTCTTAAACTGTAAGGGTAATATATATAGAGTTGAAGGAAATAAATTCACACCATCTAAAAGAATGAAAAATAATCATCACACATTTAGTAGGTCATAAAAATTGTACTCACAACACATTTTACARGAATTTCCAGCAGTAATGACTTTCATCCAAATGGAGTGATACTGGATTCCATGCAGGGTTAAAACATGTGCTGAGCATAGCAGATGTCGGGCATCTCTCACTGGAACATCCCATAGCTCTACGAATTTTTGTTCTGGTTGTGACTGAGATAGAGTTAATTTTCTTCACAGTAGTCAATATGGGGCTGTGTTTTAGACTTGTGCTGGAAACTGGGCTGATATCAYAGGAATTATTTTGTCACAGCTGAGTAGTGCTTGCACCGAGTCAAGGCCTTTTCTGCCTCTCAACCCACCCCAACAGAGAGTGGTTTSGGGACACACAAGCAGCTGGGAGGGGACACAGCCTGGACAGCTGATCCCCAAATGGCTAAACGAAAATGCTGTACTGTATRGCATCATGCCCAGCACATCAAGCAGGGGGGAAGAAGGAAGGGGAGGAATTTTGGAGTGATGACATTTGTCTTCCCAAGTCACTGTTAACACATGAGGGACCCCTGTTTTTCTGAGGGTGCAGGGATATCCCCAGGGACTGCCTGCCCATGGGAAGTAGTGAATGAATTCCTTGTTTTACTTTTCTGGTGTGTGCAGCTTTCACTTTACTTATTGAACTGTCTTTATGTCAACCCATGTGTTTTCTCACTTTTTCACTTCTCTCCCTTACCCCACTGTTAGGGAGTGAATGAGTGGCTGTATAGTGCTGAGCTGCTGTTTGCTGTTAAACAATTTATAATAGCAGCTCTTTTAGAAAGACTTAGGTAAGGTGTTACAGTCCACTCCTGTGGAATYTACAGTCCTCTAACTTCATTAGGATCTCAGGGGAGTGCATGTGGCAAGAGGAGTTTTGAATTCAGTACTTAAATTCAACAAAATGCCTAAAGAAGACATAAGACCATGATTAAATACTTAGTTGAATTGGGACACCTAAGTTCCTCACTGGAGSAAAATGAAACAAGATACAGCTGGCRTGYTCGTTCCGCTGCAGCGTCTCAGTATCGGAGCATTTATCAACATATGGTTCACTTCAAAACTTGAAAAGATTTGATTTCACAGTTAAACAACTATTTCAGTCATTTGTTTGAATAGTGCTAACTGCTGGACTTATCACTAGAACAATCTATGTGAATTGATTTATCCACTCTTGCATTCTTCTTGAGGTCTTCTGCTTCACAGAGAGCTTTTGAAAATACAGTTTTTCAACTGGTCCATGCATTTAACCCAGACAATGGATCTAACACAATGTAACAATTTTGGCAGTGCTGTCATGGTGGTGGTAGTACCCTGTGACCTGGAAAACACACTCCATCAGGTATTTTTAATACAGGATCAATAGCATTCTCTCACCTCATCTAATTTCATGTACAGAGAGTAAAAGCATCCCTCCACTGTTACTGAAAGATTAGAGGAATCATCAGACGGAATTTGTCAACATAATAATATATCAATATATCAATATATCAATATATCAATATATCAATATATCAATATATCAATATATCAATATATCAATATATAGATATTTGAAATTTGGAACTATTTTACATGATGAAAAAAATTGTAAACAAGAAAACTAACTTTTCTTAAAGTACTTATACCTTTAATCTTTTGAGCTGTTAGAACAGATTAATTGCAATCCTCCTACCATGATGTAGAGACAATATTCTACAATGTGCTTGGTGACAGATGTTTACTAATCACTGATAAATTGTGCATATTTAAAAGGAGAAATGGCTTTTAGAGACACTGCTGATGTAATTATAAAAGCACATACAAACCATATGAAGATTTGAAACAAAATCTAACCTGGGGATAAATATAAAGCTGTGGCAGTTTTGAATCTGGAACTTGCCCACATTTAAGCTRACTTCTTTAAAAGTCAAATGACATATAAATAAGCCCCCAAAGGAAAAGACTTTCTTTGATTGCATTGCACAAACGTGCAGTTCTGTTTTGCATTTTATATTTTAGTAAATGAAGACTTTGAAAAGTTTTCAAAAATCCACCCAAACCTTCCAAAAAATACCTTCTGAAAATAAGTACTGAACTATGAACATGCTACCTACTTTGGAGACAGAAGTATTCAGCCAGAGAGCAGCTSAATACAATGTAGCCAACCAGACTGGCAGTCGCTTGTATTACTCACAGCCCTGGATGGACATGAAATGGGGAACCCAGTTAGGCTTTCTGTATAATGCTCAGTACCTTTATTATTACACATGGGCTAAAGAAATCAAATGGATTTTTAGATCTGMTGCAGTTACTGACTTTGGAGAAAATTATATCCAGTGCTTTCATCTGAAAAGTACTAWCTAGTACTTCAGTGTTATGGAAAATTTACTGACTAAAGATTCTAAAGATTTKATTTTATTTTCTGGAAGCAAGCAATACTGTAGACTGGCATATATGTGGCTACACAGATGACTAAGAATATAATTCTCTTAACAACCTGTCCCCAGACAGGCTGCACAATTCCCACAGAGTTTGTAAGTGGCCAGAACATATAGATAGCTTTTCATCTGTCAGACATTCATTCAGGGATACCACAATTAAAAAAAAAAAA
>NW_026623295.1:2001513-2012008 GCF_030028575.1 Malurus melanocephalus | reverse complement strand
AAAAACTAACATCTTTTGTCCAAGTATCAGAATGTTTCAACAGAAGAGTCAGGTGCATGTCAGAACATTATTGCACTTTTTGAGAAAATTTGGTTTGTAATGAATAATATCTGGAATRAGACAAAAGGAAATTTTTAGTAGGAGATACAGTAATCTTTACAGCAGTCTGCATGGTAACAACTGAACCCTGCAACTAGCTGTGAGGAGCATATCACATGCATATTAAAATATTCATAATGCTGATAAAAGGATTATTTTTACTGAAGATATAGCAAAGTCTTGGACATTTTTGAAGGTAGAAACTTCAGCTAGCTTGCCAAGTTCTACAGTCTATTGCTTCTATAAAGAGAAAAATGTCAAATACATTTCATGCCATGTCCATAGATAAAATACAGATTTACATGTCAATAAGGATTGATTCTTATTTTCCCTTTTAAGACATTCATGATACTAAACAAATCTGACTCATGCACTAGAGAAGTAATATTGCAAAATGAAMAAGGAAAATGCATCATGGTTTCCACGAACATAAGCAAGAAGCTTATGTTCCACTATTACTCATGTGRCCAAATTATTTTAAATATAAATTACTTGAGAGTTCATCCATAGGACTTTTATAATACCTCCATATTTAATGCAAGTTTGAATAAATGGTTATAAAATGGAAAATCAGACAAGGAATTCTTTTCTGACCATGCTGACCTTTTCCTAAATCATCCTGAGCTAGGCATATCCCCATTCCATTTGGACACCAGTGACCCTTTCGTGGAACTTCCTGGCACTCTTCCATACCACAGGGAA
Organism: Malurus melanocephalus; assembly: GCF_030028575.1. NCBI lineage: Eukaryota > Metazoa > Chordata > Aves > Passeriformes > Maluridae > Malurus > Malurus melanocephalus. The sequence continues at coordinate 2,011,207 of NW_026623295.1, read as the reverse complement.
TTTTTTACATAAGGACTGGCTGCAACCATGTAGCTCATGTGAATGACACACTCTCAAACTGATGCTAGAACTAAACCAGATTTCACAGTAGTTAATTCATAGCCTAACTCAAAATAGAGCTTTAATTTCCCTGGAGACATGGTGCTCAAAGAAAAGATACAGCTATACTTTGTAAGGKTTCAAAATCCAACAAATTTTACTAAATACACAGAACTAGACTCAGAGAAGAAAAGCAGGGAACTGTATCTGCATTAGTGAGGTTTAGAATTACCTCCATGTAATCATTCACAAAATCTGTTTGTTGGAACAATGCATGAGCTGTTCTTACTGAGAACAGCATCTTATAAAACAAAGCCCCATCCCTCATTATGTGTAACTTGTGAATTGTAACTTCACTGAGCAAGTTCTCACTTACTTGACTTGGGATATGCTGATGAATTACTTCAATCAGCTTCTGTGCTGGTGGAAATCATATTTAAAATTAACTGACTGTAGCATCTGTTCCAGGGCTGTAAAGTGCTGCATTTGGGCTATGGCTGACACATGCAGCTGCACAGAGGACATTGATATGTTCTAATGTCATACAGGACTTCTTGTGTTCTTAGTGGTATATTCTGAAGGAGCAGCATTCAYCTCAACCATCATTTGGTTATCCAAGCTCTCTCTTTTGCTGACACAGAGAGAGAATTAATTATTTCCATTAAACAGCCCAACCTATTCTAAAATACTTGCCTTCTCAAGGTCCTTATTTCTCTTCATCAACAGAAGAAGCCTGAAGAGTAGCTGACAATCCTTGTTTTGAAAAAGCAGCCGGAAGGGAGATATATCCTAAGAATAAATCACTCCCTACACTCTGTCAATAGCATTTTAACATTATATTTTGATTGAAGGATGAATATCTAGACATCTTTTGTTTTCTCCTTCTTCTTCTTCCTATCTGAAAAATAAGAAAAATAATTGCAGGTAAAAACATGTGGGGATTTGCCAGAAAGAAAGGTGAAAGATCAGAAACTCTGGAGAGCTGGGTTCTGCACTTATTTATTTATTTTCATGAGATGTTGATCCYGTTGTTTCTAGTGTTTTCCTCTTAGTTGATGAACTTGTGATGGAAAAGTGTGTGTAATTAGAGCTGTCAATATTGAATTYTAAATGTGCACTGCACTATGAATTTAATCTAAGTTTCCTGATCCCCAGTCCTCYCTTGCCATTGCCTCTGGGAGAGGCTGCAGCACTTGACTGCTGCTGTGGCAAATTGGGTCCTAATAAGTACGATGCTTTACTGCTTCTTGTTTTTTCTAAGATACAACTACAGCATTTCAGAAGAATTCACCTGGGCATTAATTCAACAAGAAATGTTGGTAGGAGTATTATATTTTCCACGTTTTGATATCTCACTGAATGACTTGCATATAAAGAGGCCTGGCAGCTGGTTTGTGTCAGTGACTGATGTGMTTGTCATTTCAGGCTCAGATTTGGCAGATTCACCTCTGCCAGGCTTAAGAATARTATTCATTTTGCAGTTTCTTACTATTTTGCAATTTTAACTAGCATGAAAATAAAAATTTGAAAAAAAAACCACAAAATGAGGCTGTGACAAAAGTATTTATATTTAAATATTATAGGTTTTATTTAATGTTGAGAAAAGAAAATCTCAATTCATGTCACCTTTATCAGTAATAACATGTTAATTTGGAGATGGAGAGGGTCTAAAGTAAAGAATATTAATTTTTAGTGCATAAAATTAGTTCAAGTTATATGTTTATATCCTGAGGGAGCTCATTCATAACTGATAAAACCTAACAACAACTAGATAGGATATATGAGGCATTTCCATAAACACATTATTTAAGATGGATGTTTTTATGCTATGTAGAATCTCATCAGGGGCGAAGGTGCATTCATATGTTATGCAGAAATAAAAAATGYCACAAATTTTTCATCAGAAACCATGGGTGCAGAGGGCTATCTTCCARTCCATGGGTTATTTTATTATTTATTGTATCTGTTGCTGAACTCAGGAAAGAAAAAGAAAATGACAGAAAGACAGAAAGAGTCCACATCATTCTCATAATTAATGCAAAAAAAGGAGTCTTTTTTAATTTTTTATTTTAGAGAAAAACAATTCCTCCATAGTTTAAATGCTACCAGATGGGCTCTGYTGCTCTGAAATAATGGTATTATTATGTTGTATAAAATGACCAYAACTGAGGCTTCTTCAATCAGATTGCAGCCGTGATACAATGTACCAGACTTTGAAGTGCTGCTTTTCATTCAGAACAGAAATAAAAATATTTTAGAATAATTTAAATCAACGTCTCTGGGTTTGTCTCAAAAGCAATTTCATTGCAGAGTTTTGTAGTAAGAATTTAAGCACGTGTACAATTGTAAAATGTTTTCATTTGGTATTTTGATCCTTGCACTGACTGGAATCAACCACAAATTCCCCWTCAGTCTCTTCAGTAACATCACATTTGGGAAACTGAAGCAGGTGAAAAATTGACACAAYGTGATGTGGCTGCACTGCCCAGTTTTGTCTGCCTAAAACAAGGCTTGACCTCTCTCCCTACGCTCTGATGTATATCTGACACACTCAATATTTATGCCYTGTAACATGGCACTGCCACTGCGAGTCAGAGGCCATTCTTTCCCTCTGAGTTGCTTRGTTTGCAGGGGCATGGCTTTCCAAACCTGTTCTGTTTGAGCTTTGCTTGACCTTACCACAGCATTGTTTCCCCTGGTTAATCATGACCACAATTTSTCTCACTGCCCTGATGTCTATGGTGAATTTGTTTGATTTTCCTTTATCTTTGTGCAGYATAGATTGAAACAGTGAGAAGTTACTGTATGCAGAAGGAGAGATTTTGGCCCTAACAGAATGATGTAGAGAAATACAGTCCTGGTGTCATAGCAAAGATCTTCGAGGACCAATGCAGAGGTGCACTGGCATGAGATAAGTCTAGGGGAAAAGGCTGGCACCAACAAACCACAGCTAAAAACATCTTATGACTGTTCACAATTCATCCRTGGTCAGCAATGCAGAGTTGGGTCTGGGAAAAACTGGTTTAGGCATAATAAATATAACAAAAATAGCATAAAATGCACTATATACAGTCAATTTGCATATAACACGGAGCTGATGATCAATGAAAACAGAGTAAAGGCTTTAAAACATGGTAACAAATATATAAAAAGTATTCCAAATGGATTCTAGAATGGTGAAGCCTTTAACATCATATTTCTGCCAGAGCAAAAAGAACAAGRTGACAACTATGGTGTTTCCCTCTTTAGCAGTCCAAAGCTCTTTTAAGTAGCTATTTTAAGTAGGCAGTAATGTAAGAACCAAAACAGCAGTGGAAGGGAAGGCATAATACCAGAAAAAGGAACATAAATTAAGAAGTGTGTGTTACAATTTTAATTGCATTATTAATATTGTTGAAACCTCTTTCTCCATACAAATATTAAAGCTGCATTATTATTCCTTCTTTCTTCTTCTGTAAAATTAAGACTAAATACAATTCTTGAATTGCAGTGTTAAAATATCAGCTCTACTAACAATAAATTCTCAATTTTATGTATATATTTATACACTATGCTTCATCTTTGCCCAAAACCCAGAATTTGAGCATGAAATACAGCATAAAGAGCTAGTGCGAGCAATCAGTTGCATTTGCAAATCAATTTAAAACAGCTTGAAGACTTTCTGGACAGCATGAAACAATCATTGAAAAAAAYAGGGGTTGCAAGAATGGTATTTTACAATTGCAGAAGGGATGCTGAGTAAAATAATGATACTTCTGGTGGRAAAGTCACAAATACAAGTTTCTCAATACTTAGAAGAGCATTAATAGGAAATTGCTGAAGCTGTTTTCCCAGGTGGTTTTGAATATGAATGCTCAATGCATATATTTGTATTTCTGGCATATTTTATTTCTCTGTAATCTTTCAGGAATGGAAAAACCCTCATGCAATAGTAAAACATGACATGAAAATGGAAAATTGTCCCCTTTGAGCCACCATGAGTAATTACTTGAGTCCCACAATCTTTTGAAACGCCTTTCTTTGTGCTCTCATTTTGCCTTCCCTCGAGTTCTAAGCCACTAGACAGGTAGATGCTGCCTGGTGACAGCAGCGGAGCCACAGAAATTCTGAAAACATTTTTGTTTTATGTGGCTGGAACAATGACATAGTCTTTCAAATGCTTTGACATCCCTCACTGGCTGACATTCTGCTGAAAAAAAAATCCCAGTCGACTGGAGCAACTGACACATGGGCTGTAAGTCATGAGAWTCAGATCATCATATGATCCGCTGAATGCCTGAGTGCATTGTAAATGACAATATGCACCTGAATGTCAACACAGCRGAGCACTGAGGGAACATAATGGCCCAGTGTGATGCTTTGGACATTTATTTAGGCTACCAAACATTTCCATTTTTCTTAGTCATTCTCAACAAGAAAGGAAAAATGGAATACAGAAAATAGGGGAGAGAGAAAAAGAGAGGAAGGAAGGATGAAGGATGGAAGGATGGAAGGAGGAAAGGATGGAGGGAGAAAGAAAAGAGGAAAGGAAGGGAGGGAGGGAGAAAGAAAAGGTTTGGTTTTTCATGTATTCCAGGARGGTCATTTAGCAGCTGTACAATGTCCAGCACTGATAAATCTCTCAAGTGCTGTAGCTGGGAAAAATAAATCTCCTATCTCTTTGGGGAAATTACAATAGCTGAAAATKCTGGTAGTGAGGGAGAATTTTATGTGGTGCCACAAATGGATTCACAGACATTGATGATCAGACAGCGATTGCTGAATAAAATCAAATACCCACTTAACAYGGGCAGAGCTCTGCAGTGTATAGAAAGAATAAATCTAGCGATGTTACCTTTCTGGACAGTGAAAATGTACCAAGTTTATGCTGTTAACCATATTTTATCCACAGCGATGTGTAGGGAGATTAGATTTCTCCTTTTTCTGCTTGATTCTAGTTGCTTAAGAAAGTTCAAGTCTGCAGCTGCTTAAGGAGGTTCCAGTCAGAGAACAAAGCTTGAGTAAGTGAATTCACTTTGATTTAGTAAAAGTTTCTTGGTATGTTTGGAAAATACATAATGGCAAGAAAGGAGACTAGACAGSACTCTCCTACACTCTACCACTAGTATGAGCAGGAAGAAAATACAKAATTAAAGCAATCACAGTGATATTAAATATATTTTAGAAACAAGAMAAAACTAGGAAAAAATGAGTTATCCTTTTTATCTTAATGTATCCTATCCTATACCATCCCATCTTATCCTTCATGCTGCTACTCATCCATAGGTGATTTTAGCTTGCTCTCTGAATAGAGATATTATATCATTGAGAAATAACAGGGCTATGGAAATACTTCAGAGGCCTCAGTGACATGCTTGGGATTCTTTGCATAACTTTACAGGGAGAAGAATCATCCTAGATTTCTAAAAACAACAACAGCAAAAGTGCTAAACTGAAAGTCATTGCCCTTTGRTGCTCTGAGGCACTCCCTACCATAATCATGAGGGAAAAAAAATGTGTTGTCCTTTCATTTGGTGGCTCTTCATTTGAGACTTGAATCATCATCTTCCTCTGCTACCTACAGAAGTGCAGGGCAGTTAAGCTCCTAGCTTGGATGGGTCATGAGCGAGGTGGAACRAACTTCAACCTTTGAATGTTTGCTGGCTGACATCTCTGTTGCTCCCTGGTATCTGTTATGSAGGGTACATTCCCATGTCTGTCCTGAAATATGGAATGGAAAATAAATCTTCCAGGTAAATGTATTAGATTAATTAATCTCCTAYGTGAATGGCACTGTGAATAATTTTCATGTGAATTCTGGGGCAATATCTGAAATGAAGAGTGAAAGTTGAATGGAGAAGGACTGCAATACCTAAACAACTTTCACTGTGAGACTGACTTTATCCATTTGTAAATGAGAGGAATTTTATGTACCACATAATGATTGAGAGCCTAATCTCATGATTGTTGACAAAGGCTCCAAAATCATTATTTGGAGAGCTGCACAGAAGTTGAAGAATTATGATTTCAACGTAGAATTTGATTTTAAAATGGTTTGAAAATAYTTCTGATGAATAAAATTAATTTAACAACAACAAAAAAAAAATCTAAAGGAGGGATTTTACTCCTTTCCACTGCTATAGCTTTGGCACTTTGCTACAACTAAACTATTTTAAAGTTTGAATTTTGAAAAGAAAACATTTGGAAGGGCTTTTTAAAGAAGTATTATTATTCTAACAGCTCTCACTAGCAATACAGGTAAGAGACTAAAAGGCTTTCTGTAATAAACCTGGATTTTCAGGATTAATTTATCATCTTTTTAAAATCCCATTGGGTTAAAACTTGTCACACAAGCTGTCAGCTCATATCTCATAGTTTTTTTTCCTAAAAGTAAATGTTTCACATACTTCATAAAAATTTTAGRTATGAACCAATCCCCAGAATAGAACTTTAATTGGCTTACATGGGGTTTTCTGATCAGATGAAGATAGGAATGTTGTCAGACATGTTTGCAACTGGGCACACCAAGCTATTAATGTTACGTGTTGTAGAAATTTGAGGGCTAAAATCAGCATATAATGGCCCACAGATGCCTAGTACCCCTCTTGTGTCATGGGTGAATGGGAGATTAATGAAAAGATTAATGAAGTAGGCTTGCAGCCTCTTAATGTGGATTTTGCAGGATGCCAGTTAAAAGGATTGTGTTTAGTTACTGGAAAGACTGATTGCAACCCGCAGTACCGAAGCCACATGAATCATTGCATTAGCATATAGAATTGAGACAACAAGCAATTTTAAAGGTACTTAAAATCATTTCTTGATTGATTAAATTCTTCTCCCAAGCAAGAACATTTTACTTAATGTCAGTAAATATGAAAAGCACAGTTTTAGTCCTGAACAGCTACTTAGTCCTCTTTCCCCTTCTCTGGCTTGGATCTACACAGGTCTGTTACACTCTCTTTCCAAGCAGCAGAAGCCRCTCCAGCAGCACCAACTTTTGCAGTGGCACTGCAAGGACAGATGATCTTCAAAACGGTGCTCTTTTACTCTGAGTAAATGGAATACTACTCTATTAAACAGACTGCAGAAACATACTGTAGTGGATTAAAGGCTGCTGGAATTCTGGTGATTGATCCAGGACAAATTTTTCACAGTATTCAGTGTAGGAGATCAGCCTATAGACAGTTGTCCTCTTCTGAAAAGATCTATTAAACAGTGGTGACAGAAATCCCTTCCCCATTCCCTCTAAGGTCATGGCTGTGTTCTGACCCTACCTGTCTCAGAGGAACAGAGTATGTGGAGCACTTCCCTAATTCCTCTCCCATCCACATGGGTTAGAAAAAAGATTTTCRAAACTCCACACACATCTGCGTACGAGTGTAAATATTTGTGTGTGTGTGTGTGAGCACATTAATCCGGGTGAAGGGGAGGAGGTAACCTGCCTTCCTTTCTGTCAGACCTCTCAACTGCAAGAGCTCCTCTTGCCCTTCCATGTAGGCTTTGCTTTTGTTTCTTTGTTTTCRTTTTCACCAGTGAATACACACAGGCTGCAAGGTTCAGAAGACAGGGGAGGAGGGAGAGAAAAAGCAGCACATAAATGTTGATTTCACAAGGGTTGTTGGGTATTCATTAGAAACATATTTATAGCCACTCCCAATGCACATGCTGATTAAATTGGTCACACATTTTTTGCTGCTGTTTGCTAAACATGCTGTAGAGTTTAGCAGAATACCTATCAGTTAAATCCCAAATGGTGTTCTGCTTGAATTGAACCTAGGTTCTCAACCATATGCTTCATGCTAAAATGTTAATTGGAAATATTTATGGTACTGAATTGTGGGTAACTATTTGTTTTCCATACATACCAATTAGTTAACCTGTTTCTTATTTAAATTCAATTTTGTAACCTGAGAAAACGGGGTGACTCATTTTTATGCACTTTTCATACACAAATTATGCCACTGAGATTAGCTCTGTTGGTTACAGCGTGGTGCTAATAACACCAAGATTGTGGGCTCCATCCCCACATGGGCCATTCACTTAAGAGTTGAATTTGAAAGTCTTTGTGTGCCCCTTCCAACTCAGAATATCCTGTGTATATATTTATTTCATGTTGCTCTACAGATTTCTASAACCAAGGGAGATTTGTGGACAGAGATTGCTCAGTGAGATCTGGGAATATATGATGGGAATATATGACGGGAAAGGTCTCTTTCTCCTTCCATCCAAGGGTGGCATTATTGCAATCCATACAACACAGCTCCCTTTAGCCTGTGGCCTTGGGCAAGGGTGCCACTTGTTTTCCTCCCATCCCCTACTGCCCCAAATGCAGCTGTGTTTGAAGTTTTGTAAAACCCTTACAACTCTTTGATAGAGCATGAAAGAAAAAATATTTCAGAACTTCACTGAAACTGTGATGGCAATTACATTGTAAATAGCTGAAGAGAGGCAGTTTGATGTTGAAATGGCAATATCAGATTTGTTCTGATACTTTACTTAAAAGAAATTGGTTTTTTACAGATGGAACTGTCTCATCTCATGTATTTATTTAAATAGCTTCTCTGTAACTCATTGTGAAAAGACTATTTTGTTAGTTTACTGTCTCAAATTCACAGTTTTAAATGGATTTTAATGATGAATTCCAGACTTTTCCATTCCAGTTTACCACACAAATAAAAGGCATTTCAAACTGAAAAAGCTTGATTTTTCCCCCCTCGAAAAGGTAAAAGACATTTTTGCTTTTATTCTAAAACCTACATTATGCTTAGAATGCCTGTAATGACCTTTGCACTAATCGTGCATTGCAAAGAGATTCTAGTGAGAGCATAAYTCAGTTTCACCCGGATCTGTGGGTGGTGATTCATACTCAGCACAGGTTTCTGCTGTCTTGTATTTGATACAGTTATTTAGAACTGCAACATGGATGGTACAAATGCAGAGTTSTCCCTACAGCTGCTCAGAATTACAGTGAGGGGACAAACCAGTAAARCATTAGTCCTTCTCTGTGTAATGAATAGGACATTAGTTAGATTAATGTAAGTCTTTGGTGTACTACTTCTCCCTCYCTGAAAACTTTGCCGAAATCTCTCCTTGCAGAATTTAAACTATCTAAACCAAATTTAAAAAATACTCCATTACAAACTCTGGAAACTTTCTAGCACTATTAGATCTACCCAATTAATCTCAGAAATATCTTGGGAGTAGAACTTCCACTTCAGTGTATTCACTAAACTGAATAACATCCAAATAATGACTTTTAATCTGGATTTACCCAGCACTCCTTTCCAAACTGCATCTGGCATTTTTCTTTGATAAACTCAGCTGAGACTTCTTCAGTCAGACAAGGTGCATATTTTGTCTTTGCTTAAATATTGTTCTATGTCCTTATGTTTTTAGAGCACATCATTAACCCATTCTCTTTACTTTTCTGCACATCAGTCTCTTCCATGATATCACGATCCTTATTATTTCCTTTATCATTTCATCTGAATRAATAAGTGTAATTTTACTGGTGGATGAATCATTAGCATGTGCTGATTTATCTGACCTGTAGTGGTATTTTTCATCTGTCCTCTTTCAGCCTTGAATGGTAGTTAAGCATTGATTCCTTGCCTGCTGCTGATAAAAATATCTTTTCAACCAACTGTTGTCAGTATTCTCTGTTGAACATGAATTC
>NW_026623295.1:2000055-2001138 GCF_030028575.1 Malurus melanocephalus | reverse complement strand
AGGTGGCTATTTTTTTAGTCAGCAAGAATATTTGTTGAATTAAAAAGTTTGTGCATTTATCTCTTTTTTGTGCAGCTACCTCTTTCACTACTCCTTGACAAAAGTTAATGATCCTGAGGGGGTCATTATTTTGAAGGTTAATACCTGATGGGCATTTGGTTTGTGTGCTTCCTAAATTGAGTATAATATAAAAAAATTGCAATTCTACCTGAATACTATTCTGAGAGGTTTCTTTTAAAATTTTGTTCATTTACATGATGAAATATCYCTCTGAATAAACAAAGAATGCTATGAGGCAACACACTACACTCTTGCTGGATAAAGGATAGCACTGAAAAAAATCACATCCATTATTGTTATCATTGTTGTTATCACAGTCTGATGTTTTTGCTCCTGATGTTGGGTTTGCATGCAGGGGCAGGAGGCTACTGGGGCGCCTTCTCTAAGAAGCTGCCAGAAGCTTTGCCTGTGTCCAACAGAGTCATGGCCAGCGGGCTCCTGGATGGACCTGCCACTGGCCAAGGCTGAGCCCATCGGCCACAGCAGCAGCACCTCTCAATAACCTCAGAGTTAAGGAAAGAGCAGGGGATGGGGAAAAATGCACAACTGTAGGGAAGAGTGGGAATATGCGAGGGAAACAGCCCTGCAGACACTGCTGGTCAGKGAAGAAGGACAGAGAGCAGTCACTCCAAGTGTCAGAGCAGAATCCCCGGCAGCCTGGGCTGCAGACTGTGGGGAGTCAGTACCCTGTGGGGAACCCACACCATAGCAATGGAAGTGTGTGAGGAGTTCTCCCCGTGAGGAGGAAGCAACAGCTGAGACAATGTGTCATGAACTCACCACAGTCCTCATTCCCTGTTCTCACTGAAAGGGGAGGAGGCAAAGAAAATAGTGAGAAACTAAAAAGTTTAGCTCAGGATGAAAGAATTGAGGGGGAGACACATGAAGAGATCTGTGCAGCAAAGCTTGTCCTCCTTATCAGGCCAGAACAAGGCATCCAAAACCCACCAAAATGGGTGGAAGGTAAAGATCTTGTGGATTTGACAGCAACAAAGCTCAGATACGGACAGGAAATGGAAGGGG
>NW_026623295.1:1945282-2000029 GCF_030028575.1 Malurus melanocephalus | reverse complement strand
GATGCTAAAAAAAAAAAAAAAAAAAAACGTTCATTTCCAAAAAAAAAAGAAAAAAAAAAAAAAAAAAACAAAAAAAAAATATAAAAAAAAAAAAAAAAAAACGTTCCAAGGAAAAGAAGGAATAGGATCTCTCTAAAAACAAGCAAGAGAAGGAGATAAAGATTGGGAGGTAGGGTGTTGGCTTTCTCCTTACAGAAGATGTAGTTCAGACTGGAAGCCCAGCCCACAGGGAGGAAAGKGGCATGAAGTGCACAAGCTACATTTCCCATGAGGCTCCAAGGGASCCCAGCCAGCACAAATGAATGTCAAGGTGGCACAAAACATTTAATTTCAATTTTCCCAATGGAAAGAAAACAAAGTAATGTTAGCAAAATCAATATTTTCAGGTAAAAAATTGGAGTAGAACAGAGGAGAGGAGGATACAGTAGCCAGTGGGAAAGGGCTGATTCCCTGGACTTTATTTACTTTGGCAGGTGTGTTATTTCTCTAATTTAATCAAAGAGCTATATAAAGCTCTGATGTAGGAGAAAAGGCAGAATATTGGTTAACAGGGAAACTGGGGTCTAACAGCTCACTGGAAAGAGCGGGAGAGAAGCMATGTTTCTGGAACACCTGCCAGGTGGCATAGATCAGACTTGCCCCAGCCTCTGTCCAGGTTAGTCCCACCTTCTTCCAAACTCCTGACCARCATCTCTCTCTAAAGAGYGATGTGCTTTTGGGAAAGCTTTAAYTCCTARACACATTCTGAAAAACACCAAACCACGTTTGTCCCTCTGTGATCTGTAGAGCCACCCACAGAGGATGTTGGAGTGTGCCTTTGGATGCACAGGGGTGACTCCATTAACGTCGTGTGGGCATACAGCACACATCCTGAGTGTCATRAAGTGAAGGTCCCAGTCTGGCAAATGCAGCACAGCCTTCACGTCCTTTTGGACTCCTGGAACTGAAAAAAAATCCCAGCCTCATCCCCTAAATTGATAATTGTGTCCTACAGTCATCTGGTACCACTGAGGTTCATATAAGTCAGAAGCTCTCCTCAAATCCTATAAGTAGTATAGACAAGAACCCTGTGAGGAGGGAAGAGAAGGGAAGGGAACACAGAAAGGAGAGACGGGTGGGGAAAGGGGAGAGAGGAGATKAAAAAGAGACAAGAACACATTAACATTGACAGAAATCTGATAGTGTTAGACAGATAAGAAAACCTTAAGATGACTGAAAATRTCAATATGGTTTGAAGTGACACCATCATCAAAGGAATTTTGCTGGCCTGCTGATTTTTTGAAAGCAGAACAGTACTCGAAGCCTTAGGCAAGTAGCCTAATTTTGTTTTAAGACAGAAGTCCCTCTGTAAAACATAGTTCTATGTTTTCAAGGTGTATGTATCAACATTAGTAGTTAGAGAATCTTGGGAGSTTTGGATGCTTAGTCAAACTTTCTCTGGTCTGCAAAATCTTATGAGAATTTAAATCTTATAATCTTCAAATCTTACAAGAATTCATAAAATTAATTACATTTGATTTAGATACTAAAATTTCCCTGTGGACTACAAATTTTCCAGGCGCCCACATGAAAAAAAAAAAAAAAATATACCACTAGCTGACTGCAGACTCTTGGAACATACAGAAAATAGCCATGATGTGCTAGCTTCTTTTTTTTGGATGGGATAGAATAGAAACAGAAGAATAGAATAGAATAGAATAGAATAGAATAGAATAGAATAGAATAGAATAGAATAGAATAGAATAGAATAATACAATATTTCAGATAGGAGTAACCTGCAATGTCCATCTAGTGCAACCATCTGACTRCTTCAGGGCTGATCAAAAGTTAAAGCATTTTATCAAGGGCACTGCCCAAATRCCTCTTAAGCACTGACGGGCTGGGGGCATCACCCAGCTCTCTGAGAAGGTTGTACACAGCAGAATAATCACCTCTTCTCACCATCTGGTCATGCTGTTTGTTGCACCCCAGGGTTTGGTGTTTGTTTTGCCCTCTCGGCTGACAGGACTGGCTCACAGTGAGCCGGCTGCCAACCAGCATTCCCAGATCCCAGTCTGCAGGGCTGATCTCTAGACATCCCTGTCCCAAATATTAYAGTGTGAAGCTGAGGAAGAGAACCACAGATGTGTCTAAAGTTCAGGCTTAGAGACAGCCTCAGTTTTATTTAGAAATTACTGATAATTTGGAGAAATGCATTTCTTATACCAGGGAGAGAGATCTCTCTTGATTGCAYGCTATGGCTCTAACTGCAGGACACGCACACAAAAATTGGTTTAGATYTGGTCATACCCTGCCCCAAGTCATTCCCATTAATTCTACTTCATTCCCTAATGGAAAAACTGATTTATGGCAACTTTACATGAGCTGTTATTCAGCTGCAGAACTCCTGATGTGCTTTGGGTTCTGCATACTCCAAAATGCAACAATAGAGTTTTACCCGAAGAATTTGGCCCCCTTATGGAGTTATTAAGACTGGTTGTCATCTTAGTTGTAACAACTGACTGTGTGCACCATAAAGTCTGTTCCAGTTATGAAACAAAACACACAAAGGTGCTTTAAGTTAATGTTTTTACCTCTGCTGACAGTCTGAGATCAGATCTCTTGCGAATGAAGTCTTTGATCTGGCTTCAGAGAGCCAGGATTATTCTGAGRCAACATTTCCCTTTAAATGACAGAATATACTACCACTTTTTCTGTGTATTTGTGAAACTCTTGGAGTTGTTTTGAGCTGCATAAACATCACTACACAGGTTTGAGACRACCTAAGCTGTCCCACTTGTCCTTCAGCTGCTCTTCCAGTAAGGTATAGTTTTCTATTTTATTTTACAGTATTGTAAGAATATCTCAGATTGTCTCTGGCATTTCAAACACTAAAAGATTTCTGTCTTTAGGTAACTGAGCTGAGCCTTTAAAGCCTGAAACTAGCAAAAATATGAAAAAGGCTCTGATCAAAGTTAATGTTTTCTTCCTTCATTTGAGTTTATTCCCTCCCACACTGCACCGATTAAGTGGGAGAATGCCTAACACCTACAGAAGATACATGCTACTGAGGAATATGAAAATAATTTAGTGTGATGTCTGTAAACTGTAAGAATTTAAAATACATTAGCATAATGCTGTTTGTGTTTCTGTCGCTGCGTGTCTTAGGGGCTTGGGATTTTTTTTTCCACACAGTGAAAAAAGACATTTAAACTCCTTTTGAAAATGTAGCGTGTATTTTAGCAGTACAAAAACACATGAAAAATAACCTTAGTGTCCCTCTAACTATAKCTGTAAAACTGCTGGCCTAATTCTGCAGTGTTTTCCTCTGCCTCTACTGATGTATAGATGCGCAAAGTAGGATAAATATCAACCAGCTCCCAATGACATAATTTTACACCCAAGTAGCAATGACTCTGCATCAATGTAAATGACAATCAGGCAAAAACAGCAGAAAATCTAGCTCTATAAATAATCACAGAGGCTTAAATTCAATCCTTTCTTGAAGAAACAAACTGCACTGCAGAGCAAGTCTGTTCAATAATACAGAACAATTTTGAGATAGTATTTTTCTCTTTTTGCAAAGCAGGAGATTTGAAGGCTCCAGTATTGCAAACCAAGCAATGACCTTAGTGGAGCAGGTGAATTTTCTTTTATTATGTTTCAAAAAAAAMAAGATATGCTAGCTAAATAAAAGAAATAAGAAGCAGATTTAAGCCTTAAGTRCACTATGATGTAATTATTTTTCCAGGTTTATAAAAATAGTTGCAATAATAAATTTTTAATTAAAGGGTAAAATTTCTTCTTTACTATTTGAAATACATATCTAACATGTATACATATACATTATGTATGTATGTATGTATTTGTGTATGTAAAACAAAATATTTCCTTCTTTATTTATAAATATTTAAAATTTCTTTTGACTGTTATCAACATTTTATTCTGTTATACTTTAAAAAACATTTGGTCAAAACCCACTTTTGGTAACTTTAAATTCTGTTCAAATTTTGGGTGGGTTTTTTTTTTTTTAAATGAATTTGAAATGAGATTTTTAAAGTAAACAGACTGTTTCATACTATCCAGTTTGAAAAGGAAAATGTACCATTTAAACAGAKGGAAGAAAAATCCCTCTTCTTTGCTTAAAGATGTCTTTCAAAATCTTGTTGGTTCTTCATTATCAGTAGAAGAATGCAAAGGAAGAGATTTCCAGCAATGGTACAAACAGGGACATACTGGGAGGGAATGGATTCACATACCAGGCCACATCAGCTGGATCTATCTGCACTGGGACATTTTCACTGCTGAGGATAAAAACATCTAAAATTGTTCCTACTGGACCATTTGCCTAGGACAACAGGAACATGACACAGAGACAGATAGGGAAAAGGAAAAAAAAAGTATAAAGAAAAAAGAAACCCAAGCAACAAAACAAGTAAACTCACTTGAGTGTTTAGTCTAGCAGATAGAACATTGAAGGTCACTAGGTAAGTGCCAAAATGTCATCTCCAAGAACTGATGGGGATGCCATGTAACCAAAAGAAAGAGTACAGCACAGAAAGGAGCTGGTGAATGTGTGGTGGAAAACTTTTAAATGGACAAATTCAAACTAAACATATTTTCATATTCTTACACGTATTTGATTCCAGGTATCCATTCAACATGTTTTACTTTATCACTCTGGAGATACAGTTGATTTGAAATTAGCATTCACTTGGGAAAAAAAGCATTCACTTGTACAAAACCTTGTTTTCAATATTTGCTGTCATTTTGTGCTAAATTAMAATAAAAATCTTCCTACCCAGCTATAGTAGATGCACTGTAGAAAACCGTGGCCTCTCAGTACTCATTTTTCTTCTATGGCTGGACACTGGAACACAGCTCAGACATAACACTCTACATTATAAGTCACCCAAATTTAGGTGAGATGAATCTGACGATTTCCATGTWCCCTTTGGGAGCTAATCAACTTCATGTAAATAAAAAAATTCCTAGACCAGAAGAAACTAATAGGTGCCTGAGAAATTTGGGTTAGAATATTTTGTGTTCATCTTGCTGCTCTGAATCTTATCATTCAGAACAATGAAACATTCTTTCTGAACAATGAGTTATTAACTGCTCTAAAAYAGGGAACCTCTCTCACATAAGATATGTTCACATAGACTCAAGAAAGCTTTTCTTAACCACATACATGCTTGCTCTTTTTCTTATTCTTGAGAATATTTTGCAATCTATTGCTTGGGAGWTTTTTTACACAAATACACAATTCATTTCACAGACATTCCTTCGTTTCACAGACGTTCCTTCTCAAATCTCAATTTCTGAGATTTCTTTTGTATTCTGTGATATTTGTGGAGGATATATCAAATAATTCTTTGAAGATTAAGCAAAGAAAAAAAATCAATATTTATGYGTAACACTAAGAGTGAGCAAAATGATAATGACAAAATCTGTAGACTGAAGGATTTTGTCTATTTTAAGTAGACATTTTTTCCCAGACAGAGATAAATATATTTTCTCAGTGATCACATCTTGAATTAAAATGAGGAGTTAGGAATATGACAGGCTAAATTAATGCAGAAGGAAACAAGTGAAGGTTTAGTCATACTTTTTAAATGCGTGCTGAAATAACAAAAATATTAAATCTCTTTGAAAAATTCCAAATTTACAGATTTAGGATCAATCATCCACCGAAGGGGAGGAATATAATGCTTTTTCATGTTGCAGTACAGATTTGAATACAGATAGAACAGAGATATGCACACAAGAACATAACATATTTCCTATTTATATACAGGATATCAGTGTCAGTGGAAGTTACAGAGCAAGTAAGCAGTAGCCATATTTTTTGTATATAATGTGTAGAAAGATCTTTTTCCCCAGTTATACAGAGTTTAACTCTCAGTAAGCCAAGTGATATAAGACAGATATTTAGCAGAAAAAAAACAGATAATGTGCATATACATCAGCTTTCTAAAGCATTAGGGTGATAATTTTATATCTACCTTTCTATCTGCCAGTTTAGTCACAATTCATTTTGAAATAATTTRCAACAAGGACCTGTTTTTATTCAGCTGAAGTAGCACATTCTATTTTTATGGCTAACTGGTAAGCAGTATCTTGTCCTAAAGAAGGAGAAGAAAATACAGAGGGCTCTAACTTAACATGAAACTATCCTCCCTCAGTATCTATCCAGCAAAACTTGAGCACCATAGACTGAGAATTCCTTTAAGATAATTGGCATTTTGAGATTGGGGCTCCTGCCAAATGCTTCTTAGTGAAAACAGACGCACAGCAAAGGGCAGTGACCACCAGCTGCATCTCAGAAGGTTCAGATCAGACCCTAGGAAGAAAAAATTCCTAGGAAAATGGGGCAGTACTGGACTGGGCAGTCYGGAGAGGTTGTGGAACAATCCAACTTGAAAGGTTTCAAGACCTGGTTAGCTAAAAYCACAGCTGACCTCATCTACTCTATTTTGTGTGGGTGACTGGAAAAGCAGTCTCTAGATGTCTCTTCTGACTAACATTTCTTTGGCTCTGCGATCAACAATGACTTTGGCCTACAACTGGGTCTGTCTGGCGTGGAGCCACATTCCAGCAGCCCATGTGGTGTTTTGTGTTTGCAGCTGGAAAGGTGTTGGCACCACACCAATCTCTGGGTGCTGCTGAGCTGTGCCTGAGCATCACGGCTCCCCCTCCAAACACCACACCAAAGGGCAGCAGGCTGAGGGTGAGCAAGGGGCTGGGAGGTGCAGAGCTGACACAGCTGACCCAATCTGACTGAAGAATCATGCTCAGTGAGAAAGGCTAAGAAAGGTGCAGGGATGGATCATCTGTTATCAAGGTATTWACTTTAAAATGCAATTCCTAGCTATAGTGAGGCCCTGCTTCCTCTGAAGTGACTGGACATCTCCTGCTGATGGAATGCTTGGGCTTGATTTCTTTTTGCTTTGCTTCGACATGTGAYCTTTGCTTTATTTCGTTAGAGAAGGGGCAGGGGTAGCTCTCAGTGCCYTCTGCATTGCAGCTCTATGCTGGGGGTCACTTTAGCCCGGCACAGAAAGCTGGTCCTATTTCTGGGATTTTTTCCCCCTGGATGTCTAGAATAATAATCTCTGAGACCTTTACCCATCATTTAAAGTTGTTTGCAATTGGTTAAGAGAACAAAAGCTATACAATATTTGCTATTTTGTATATAAAATGAGTCCTTTGGGGCCATGTCTTCATTCCTCTCACAACAGATTTCCACTTTCCCGTTCAYAGCTCCAGCCCTAGGACTCCACACCCATGAATGTCACATCTATCCACACAAGTAGCTGACATTCCTGTACATTTCTTGTTCTTGTCATAARGTTCTGCATCTCTTCAGTCTCCCAGAATCTCTATCTCGCTTCTCCACATGTTCCTAATTTAATCTTTATTTACATTGTTAATTTCCTTAAAATATGCTTTATTCTCTTTTTAGTGAGTTTCCTCTCATACTATTTGTAATTTTTTTTCTGTATCATTACTAGATCAGACTCCTGCACCGTGCACCAGTCTTGCTTCTCTATTCTTCTSTCTATTCTGCATCAACCTTCACATGCCAGAAATGCTGATGGGGAATATTTTCCTCTCCTAGCCTAGCAGGAGACTGGCTGCTCCTCCCATTCCTCCCTTCCCTCTGCTAATGACCAGKAAGTGAGACGAACAAGATTGACAGCCTCTGAAGCACGGAAAGTGCCATCTGGGCTTTGTAGATTGAAAATCTTATTAGTTTTGCTTCCAGCCAAGTTGTGCATACGGAGCAGAGCAACTGGGGTAAGGAAAAGTGCAGCTCGGGGAAGGGGGAAGACCAGGAGGGAGTGAGAGAAATCACTAGGTAAAAATACAGATAAACAAGAAATACAAAGGAGATAAAGGTAGGTGGTAGAGAGAAAGATTATGGTATCCCATTAAATTCTTCCACCTTGCTGCCAGTTTTTCACAACCTATATCCTAAGGTAATGTCTAGTCTAGATCTACAAAGAGAATTTGGCTTTGAAGTCTCACCACAGACTGATAGTGCCTCGCTCACCACATCATGCACAAAACAGACTGCTGAGTTTTTTGGGTGGTTTAGCTGCAAGATGCACTTCAACTTTTGCCCTTATGTTTTCCACTGTGGAACAGATTAACATCTTGCTGCCTCCCTGCTCCCCAGAGCTGTTAGTGGGCCCTCAATTCTGTGTTTTGCCTRGGGCTTCCACTCCTGGGCTATGCCTGAAATAATGTCCAAGAAGGACCTGGTCAAGGCTACTGCTGTAGACAAATTTTGCACAGGAATCTGTTTCTAAAGCAGCCAGAGTAGGGAAATAAAATGTCTTCTTCAGTCTCTTGGGGCTATACACAGCTCTCCAAGGAGACTACAATCCTTTTGTTCTGTATCCTTGCCTTTCTTCTTTGTCAGTATGTGTTGAGTTTAGCTTTCTGACTGTTCTTACACAAACGCTTTCCACATGAAATGTATTCCCATTTGCCTTCAGGTGCTGCAATGCCAGTAACCAAATTGCTTCAGCCCCCCAGCCCTACCGCCTTTAAGGGGTGAAAGCAGGGATGTAGAGATACCCCCTCAGGTGCTCTCTCCGCATGAGGAGCAAGGGCAGCTGCACATCCCATCACTTTCCCAGCAGCCTCTTCCCTGCCTGCCTTGAAGGCTTCTCAGAAGAGCATAAGAGACAGGGCAGGAGCGGTCAGGACACAACGCACCCTGGCTGCGCTCACTCTGACAGATTCTTCAGCATCCTATTGACAGCTGGTGCAAGTTATAGCAGCCCCACAGCCATCATAATTTTTGCAGAGGCTGGAAGCAGACTGAAGAATCAAGAAAGCCATAATCCAAATGCACCAGCTAAAAAAAAAATACTCAGTATTAGAGATAGAACAAACCAGGCTGTACTGTGCTAAAATTGAATTTCCCCCCAAAGTCCTATCTTTCTCTGTACATTTCTTACGGGCTCATAACTGTCATCACAATTACACTTCCACTGCTTTGCAATGCATATGCTAATACTTCCTTAGCGAGCACACCTGGTAATTCTGGTAGAACCTCGAAGCCTCAAAGCTGGCTTTAAATATTCATTCTCATTTATATTTTCCCCTTAATCCTTGCATTTCTTTTCTGTATTCTTCTTAGAAGCCAAATAAAACTGCAGAGTTTTAAAGCTTACATCCCTATTTCTCCTTCCTTTTTTTTTAAACTGAATGGATGAAACAAATATTCTCACTAGCGGAGAAATGCGCATTTCTTATCTCAGAAGGTGCAATTTCAACTTCACTGCTCTTTATCCAGTGCTTACACATCTTCCCCCCACCCTCCAAGCTTGCAACTACCAGACAACATCAACACAGGTTAGTTAGTCATTGAAAATGGTGATAGCTGTCCAGCATTATGTGGATCAGCACAAAGCTTCCAGCATCCAGTGCTTCAATAATTTTGCAAAATTCACGGTTCGAATATGCCACCATCAACACAACGTAGCACATGGAGCATGAAAACAGCATAGGCTTATAGACCAAATATTCTAACAATTCTCAGTGTTAATAAAAAATAAAGGAAGCTTCTGAGGCAGGGAGCAGACTTTTCTTGAACACAAAGTGGCTGCATTTAATTTTGTTGAATGGAGTGTTGCATATTTGATCAGTTCTTCAAGGCTGATCTCATGATTGCAACAATATCTGCATTATCAACAGAAGAAAATCAGATGAGACAGCCTTTCTGTTCTTTAATCTCTCCTAACATTTCCTGTCTTGCACTCCTGGTTGTCTCTGAACCCCATTTAARCAGGATATCCTGGCGCTCATGTGTACCCATCTTGTTTGTAACCTCATCTGCAGAGTAGCTGCATGGCTGAGCACTCAGCAAAGGGCATCAAAAATCAGGAGTCACTAGTGTACTGCAGGAATGTCCAAACCAGCAAGCTCCTAAATACACTTTGCCTTTTCTAAGGAACCGGACTTATGGAGCTTCTTGGAGCCCTCAGTGTTTCCTCAGGGACCTAAGCACTGGGCTGGAGTCTATGGGGAGAGTTTGGATGGCCTCAATCAAAAGGATCTGAAAGATAAGGTAGGTATCTCCTTTTTTATCACCAACAGTGTGAGAATTTATGTGCATCCATGGACTAGGTGATTTTTGTGAATGGGTTCATTGAAAACTTGTCTGAAACACTTAAGGACGAGAGCAAATATCTGGTTTGTTTTTTTGTTTTTTTTTTTTATTTTTTTTATTCTGTCCCTCCTGTGTGCCTGGCTTGGACAATGTAGCTGTGCTGTGTGCTACCTCATTGCAAGGGAGGCCACCATGCTGCCCAAACATGACACAGGACACGGGACATCTGACCATAGCTGGATGTGCCCAGTGTGCTGGGAAAAATATGCGTATTTGGCTGTGCTTATCTATACAGAGTCACCTTTAAGTGCCTAGATCTGACCAAATTGCAATTTAGAAATGATTTAGGAGCGAGTGAATCAAGCCTGGAGTAATAATTATCTCTGCTGTGATTAATGAGAAGCCAGTGTTTTAGAAYCTGACGGTATTCAATCACCAATCAAAGCTGCACCAGGCATTCATTCCCATGGATACAAATACACAGAGGCCTGGCTTCACAGCTGCTGCAAATTGGCTTAGYCCCACTGACTTCATGTAAATGGGCTTGAACTAGGCCAGATGAGGAACTGGCTCAAAAAAATCTACAGCCCACGCAAAACACAGACTTTGTTTTACCAGGAGAGGAGAAAAAAGTCCAGATGTCTAGGTTAAAAATAATTATAAATATTTAAAAAGAATGTATTGCCATTATTTAAATTACTTGAGCTGTGTTAATAAGCACTGGTCTGTGAAGTTCACCCTAGGAACAAACACCCCAGTGTGCAAGTCACCAAATGGGATTCCTGTTATTTTCTGTCTGTTTTCTTTGTTTAAGCACCAGCTGCAAATACAAGCAACATAAAAGATATAAAGAGATGGTTTTGTGCACATGTTGTTCAAAGATGTGMTCTTATTTGATGATTATGTTTTTAGTGGTAAATCTCTGAAACAAAGTCTGCCTCACCACCAACTCAGCTTGCTTACAAAAGGAAAATCTGTGCCTAAGGCAGAGGCCCCAGCCAGATGAAAGGCAAAGCATCCTTCTTCCCAGGGAGCTCAGGGGGGTCAGTGCCTCTCCTCCCCACCAGGCAACACAGTCTTAACACTGAGGTGTAGTAGGTGCTATACAGAAGGGAGACAAAATCTTACTTTTTCCACAGGGATAAGAGAGAACGCTCTCTGGGATAAAAGCCTTCATTTACACAGGCTAAGGGGACTATGGCTATACTGAAATGGGGACTGAAAATGGGGCAGGGGTGGAATATATTTTCTTGCACCCTTTTCACCAAGATCCACAAACAGATCAGCATACRTAATTCTTATTACACAGTTATGGACGGTGGTAGAAACAGCAGCATCCATTTCTCTCTCCTAATTCTCTTAAAATAGTAAATACTGCTAAGTTTAGCCACAAGGCAGCAAAAGCCTATAATTCTTTTTCCCACCTACCATCTGTCCTTCTTCCTGTAAATCCTCTCCCCTTCTCCTCACCCTGCTGCTACAGRCAGTGCTGTTTTGCAGGTAGCTCGGAAGCTTTGAAGTTTCCCCTCAGAAAGCTGATTATATAAATGTTAGTATATCTTCAGCTTTAAAGCAGTTGGATCATCTCAGAGCATTTTAACTAATTTTTCAGAAGGTTTTATACTGTTSTTTTTTCAGGGGGGATTTTTTTGAGATTATAAAGGGAAAAGATGAATCCAGAAAGCAAGTGAAACTGTCAACAAAAGCATTTTTGAGGAAAGTTGTATATTGTGACAGGATGTCACATTCAGATCTAGATTGTGCCCATGCATTTGCTATAAATATCAATTTTGCTAATATTGTGAATAGTAAGTAATTGAAGGGKTTTTTTTCAAACCCTTATTGTGCTTGGAAGAATAACAATGTGAATAAAGTTTCTAAAAAGATTTTATCCATATTTCTAGAAGGCAATTATAACAATCATGTGAATATCTTTCCTTTATAAAGGTTGGGAAGTAAAGGAGGTTTTTTTTTGTTGTTGTTTTGGGTTTTTTTGTTTGTTTTTTTTTTTTTTTTTTTTTTTTTTTTTTTTTTTTTACCAGTGTGTTAGGAGGGATTATTTGTTTGTTTTGATTTTAATGGAAATATAGATTTTGTTGTACTCTACCACAGTATGATGATGTCTGGGTTTTTTTTTAGGTGGGGAGTGTGATTCTGAATGTAATATTCTCCACAAGCTCTATGGAGGATTTTAATGAATAAGTAAGTTTTGAAAGAAGTGTCATTACTGGGATCATTTATAATGTGTTAGAAAGCTTTCTCCAGCACACATGCTTCCTGTCTCCTGGAAGAATTAAAATGTATTGGAAATATACAATCTATCTGGAGATATATTTTAAATACTTCTATCAAAACCTTTCTGGGTTATTAAAATACAGTTTTTATGTAAGCAATTATACCATTTCTGTCTGTTTTCTTTGTGTAAGCACCAGCTGCAAATACAAGCAASAATGGCAAAACTCTAAAAGAGTCACACAAAAATATTCAAAACAATAAGGAAAACTAAACTTGTGTTTGCTTTTCTACTTCATTGCTTCATAAAGCCTAGTAGCACACGGGATCGCATCCCTAAACAAGAAAGTAGTGCCCTAAAATGCAAAGCCAGGTCCTCAAATGTATTCAGGTACCTATATCCCAGGGATGCCAGAGGAGCCAARTGCCTAATTACCACTTGATTCTGGGGGTTAGTCAGGTTTGAACCTCAGATTTCTATTATGTTTTACCTTAACCACCRGTTATCTCTTTCAGTTAATGCTAAGTGCATGTCAACACGTGGTGTCATTTGCTGCTCACAGCACTAAACAGTGAGCTCAAGAACAGAGRGAGAGAGTGGTTGCCAGGTGGGCTCCAAATCGAAAAGATTATAAAACCATTTGGCATAGCTGCCATGTAGCAATAAAAAATCAACTAYGAAAATATGGAGCTTCTAATTTTGCTCCAAGATGATGATATATTCCTTYTTAAAGGAATTTTTCTACTTTTTTATTATTTTCTTTATATAAGTAAAAATCATTGTAGTGACTACCATAAGTCTTTCATATACTGTRGCAATCATACCTTTCTACATTTCTGGAGTTGTCTAATGATGACATCAAACAATGTACTGCAGGTGATTATAAGGTAGGGTTGTTTTTTTTCCTGTTCAGTGAGATAAAAGGAACGTATCTTTTATAAGGCAGAACTCAAGCAATTTGAGGGGTAAATCCATAAAAGTATCTCAAATGTTGTTGAAATGGTGAGTCACTTGAGAAGCATAAAAGTAATCTATTTATCTACATTTTTAYCAAAGGCTTTGAATTTCTGTATCTCAGATAATAATGTATATATTAAAGTGCTTTGAAACAAAGTTCAATTTTACTTTGAGGCATGAGCTCTCCCTTTAACACATTTCCCCCTCTTTCACAACACTTCTATTTAATATTATCTTTTATCGCTAATTTTTGTTATGCCCTAACATATATCTTTTTATACATATGCATGCATTTCTACATTAAAGAAATACTATAATCTGCAGTTTGGGTAATTTACTTGTCAAATAACATTATTTAAGTAAATKTCCTGGTCTTTTTGCTGATGTTAAATCAGAAAACCCAGTGACTAACTAACATTTAACCCAAATATGTTAGTGGCTTCTCCTGGTAGTATGATTTAATTTTTTCTTCYTTTTCATCTGTATTAGTCTCTTTCACACAAGGCACATATTACTATATCTAGGTTTCTGGTTGTTCCTTTCAGTTATCTATTGTCATGAGAATCATTAYCCTCACTTTATAAATGGGGACACTGAGGAACTTGAAAACTATTTTTAATTTATCAAGGTAATTACTGGGAAAGCCATAAACAGGATGCAAGTCGGCTTTGTCTGCTTCAGTATTTTCAGACATTGAAGTCAAATACTCAAATACAGTGCTAAAATTTGATTTTGGTTTAGATATGATGSTAAATTTATATCCCAAGTCTGGTTTACAGTAAACTAAGAAATAATCTTTTATCCAATTAAAAACAGGATTTAGAAAATTTGATTTTATGCATGCACATTGCTTTGGTTTCTTCACTACACAGTGTAATTTTAAACGTGTCATTTTTGAAARCAGACAAAGCAGAAGAAATTGCTCTTCAGTACTTGGCCTATATTGTGCATTCAGGGCACTACCAGTACAGTACCTTGATCACCAAATGCTGGCTGTTGCATCCTCTGAGTTCTTTTCACTTTCAGCAGTATAATTTTATGCTAAGGTTTAGTGACACAACAATTGAATTGCATAAATCTGTTCATTATGCCGCTTAAACTGTGAATTTCTGTTATAGGCTCTGGGAAGAAGAGCTTTATAAATGCTGCAATGCACACATCAAAAAAAAAAAAACAAGCAACCACCAACAAGAAAACAGACACACCCACACCCACCCAAGACCAGATGTTTTCATTAAGCATTGGATGCATAAATATACACATTAATCATTTCTTCTTTTCTTCGTGTATAATTTGCCCTGCAATTTTCGGTTTCATTTGATRTGGATTTTCTTTTTGAGTTGGGTCCTTCTCTAGAGAGGTTCATTAACTAGAATCATAATATTTTGATATTATCTTTTAGTTTACTCCTTAAAAAGATCTCTCATTCKGAAGCCTAATTTAGACAATGCACAAATTTTATTCTCTTTCTTCACACACACAGAGGGATTACAAGGTGTTGTGATACAGTATTCTGCTAAATATCAAARGTTTCTAAGAAAACAGAAATATTAGGCAGTAAGCCGCCTCAAGCAAATTACAATGGAAAGATGGAATTATGACCACGAATTAGGAAAAGAGAGGATTAGTGTAAGAATGATCCTTAATAACATGGAACTGAAAATGTCCAACCTGCACCCGCTTCTGCCCCCCAGATTTCAAGCAATTTTGTCATAGCAGAAGTGGGAGGTTGACACCAGATTTCCTATCAGCTTGGGTGTGCCACATCTGCTCATCACAGTTCTTGGCTCATTTGCAAGCTTCTGTCACTCACCCTGGAACTTATTGTGGTAGGACTGCATCTCAGACTTGGCTCACAGCCAGAAGCTACTTCTCCATTCTCCTTTTATAGCTAACACAACATGAAAGTCACTAACAAAAAGACTTTCATGTCAAATTACAGGRAAAAAAATCTCAATTGCCTAATAGGATTTTAAATTCTTATCATACTGGTGACTTTCTGTAAGTAATAACATTAGAAAAGAACGACTTAGCTGCTGTTTTCTTGAAATGCTCTCTATGCATTGTAAGTTTTCTTACAAGCTGYGACACACTGCTCTTCTATCACCACAGAGACGATATAGGAAAATGGATCACAGTTACACAGCCCTTCTCTGCTGTTCCCATCCGGCTGGGCTTAACATCATATCATAAGTGCTAGCTAAGATCATGCATCTATTTCTGTTTGATGCAGATGTCAGGCCTATTCTCTGTATGTACAAGAAGATGGGTTTATATGTGTAAATATATATATATATATATATACACACACACATATGTGTATATATATATATATGTGTGTATATATATATATATAGATATATATATATGATATATATGATGAGTAGATGTGCACATATTCAACTATAGCCACAAAGGTGTTTGTGGAGACAGAGAGTTCTATCTATGCATACATTGACACTTTTGTCTTTGGTAATATTGCCCTTCTAACTGCAAACACGGCTAAATAATATAAATGTTATAAAACTTGCTATTATGTTAAGAATATGGAACTGCAGTTCTGCCCAGACTATTTTGTGTCCAGGACAAGTAAACTGTTCCATTATACTTCTATAATGAMCTTTTCTTTCCCACCACCTTCATACCTCTCTTTCAAATTCTCTTGTACCACCAAAGGTTCAGACATCTACAGGTGCATCTAGAGAGCAGGACTGTGGGAAGAACAGGTGTTACAATGCTGATCCAAACTCACCAATGCTGAGTCATTAGGCATAGTCCTGATTGTTATCCCCAAAAATGATCACAGTTTAATTATGAAGCTCTATAGCATAGTTCTGATAGCATAGTTCTCCTGGTTACAATAGGCTTTGGGTAGGATTAACCTTCACTAGTATATGATAARTTACAAGCAATGTATGTCAGTGGAATTAAATGAAAAAATAATGAACCCTCAATTCTATAGTTTTCATCTGATTCAGACCCCTGACACAACTTTGGATCTTCTCTGAAGCCTTTGACACAGTTACCCACAATGTTCTTCTCTATAAACTGGAGACGGATGGATGTGATGAGTGGACTGTGAGAATGGATAAGAAAGTGGTTGAATGGTTGCATCCAGAGGTAGTGGTCAATGGCTCATAGTCCCAATGGACGTCAGTGACAAGTGGTGTCCCTTGGGGCTCTGTATTTGGAACAATGTTATTTAATATTTTCATTAATGACATAGACAGAAGGACCCTTGAAGGGATCAAGTGCACCCTTAGCAAATTTACAGATGAAACCAAGTTGAGCAATGTGGCTAACACACCTGAAGCATCCAGAGGGACCTGGACAAGCTCAAGAAGTGGGCCCACGGGAATCTCATGACGTTCAACAAGAGCAAGTGCAAGATGCTGCAGCTGGGTCAGGGCAACTCCCAGGATCAGCTCAGACTGGGGGATGGACAGATCRAGAGCAGCCCTGCCCAGAAGGAGCTGGGGTGTAGGGGAGATGCTGATGGATGAGGGGTTGGACATGACCCAGCAGTGGGCACTTGCAGCACAGAAAGCCAGGACTGCATATAAAACAATGTGGTCAGCAGGTCAAGAGAGGTGATTCTGCCCCCTACTCCACCCTGGAAGTGTTTCAGGCCAACTCTGAGCAACCTGGTCTAATGAAATATGTCCCTGCCCATGGCAGTGGGGCTTGGAACTAGGCATTCTGTAAGGTCACTTTCAGTAGAAACAATTCTATGACTTATTCTTCTGTGTTGGAGAAGATAGAACATTTACAAGTATAAGGCATCATTATGAGCTTTTCAGTTTAAATTCTTAATCAAAGTATTTGGTATTAGCTACAGTGATAGAAGCTGTGTACATTTCTTATACAATTAAAACTTTTTGTGAAATCTTACTATGTTCTATTTGAAGCAGCAATGTGTCCATACAGTGTCTCAGAGGACTCAGATGGATTCAGAGCCCTTCTGTGTAATCTGGACCTAATTTCTAGTATTGTGTTCAAAGGTTTCAAAGCCTCTGTTTAACTACTTCAAATGGAGTTGCTTGAGGTTTGGTAATGACACATTTGTATGTAGTCAGGGTCCCCACAACTATAGAAAAGCAGGCAAGCAAAATAAATACAGTATAGGAAAGGCTGAATGCATTTAAAAGCTCTGGAGACYCTCAAACTAAAATCACACATGCAAAGTAAAATCCAGCTGCTATGGTGAACTAGTAAGAAAAACCAAGTCTAACAATAAAACCCCTAAAACAGAAGCCACAGTAGAGATAATTGAGTACTATACTTCCCACTCATTTACCCCTTTAAATTTAACATGTTTTGCTAGAAAACTGTTACAGCACCATGATGGGCTCAAAATGAAARCACTATGTTATAGTGATATGTACCTATAATAATATCCAGTATAAAATGTTGAAGTTATATTGCAGCATGATTAGCTTGGGTAAGCATTCTCCTACTGGCAATAAAAGATAAGGCTGTCTTGAACAATTCTGCTTATTTGCCTTCTAATTTTACCATAGAATAATGGAAGCCAAAGATAGAAAAGCCCTATTGGGCTGCCTAGTTCGTGTTGCTGCCAATGAAGAATTCATCATTACATTCTGGGTTTTAGCACTGATTATTCTTTTACAACTTCCCTTTAGAGTCTCTTCTACATTATCAGGCACATCAATGTGAGGAAGTTTTTCTTGCTTTTCAGCCTACTTTTGACTGTTCTTAATCGCAGTCYGTTAAACATATTGACAATCTTTTATGCCTCTGTAAGTATTTCTTCACTTTCTTGGTGTCAATACCCAGATACAGGTACACTGTTTGCTTTGTGGTCTACAATGCTGAATACTACCCAGAGTTACAACCTCTTTTTGAGGAATTTTAGTTTGCAATAAAATAATTTTTAAAATGTGTTTCCTTGATATGAGCAGATACAATTTTGGTTAAGAAGTTCCCCCAGCTATGTCTGAGCCAATTTTGTGACTTAAACACATTCTTGAGATATTGTTTTCTGTCACAACTTCCCCATTATAGTATCCTGTGTCGTCATTATTTTATTTTCATTTCCATGGGTTTCGTTTCTCATGAAGGATTAGAACTGTAGGCTCAAGGTCTGCAAACCTGATAAATTTGCTCTTATTTCAGATTTTTTGCTTATGAAACACACAGGCACAGGGGAAAACAAAAGTCATGAGAGCTATTTTAGAGGCTGAATGAGCTCCACCTCTGTAGGGAGACTCTTCTCAGCTACTGCTGGCTGGAGAAGTAGTTTCCACACCACTACTTGAGCCTCAGAGCAGGTATTATATAAAGCTGGGCCTGTGGAATACAGGAAATCTCAAATCCTAGCTATTTCACACTTTATGACCCCCATATTTCACACTTTTTGATTTTTAAGGGACATTTTAGAAGGGATTCATTGGAAACACAGAGCAGGATGAGAGAGTCAGCTTTTGTCTTTTAGAATGTAGCACAGCAAAGGATCATGTCCTGCTGTTCTTAAACTACTGAAAAATACCACCCAAGGAGGAAAGAGATATAAGGAAAAGATGGAAGTTTGTGATTCTTTTTGTTTACATTTCCACCCCTTTAATATTGCTGTCTTGACCGAAAATTACTTTTTGATTTCCTGTTAGGAAATGAAGTTCTTTCTACTGTGTCAACCCCAAGAGTCATCGCTTCTTCTGAGCTGGTTATTCACGTCAGCTACTGAATTACCAAAAGCTCTTACAGAAGTACTTCTGCAGCTAGAAAGCAGAAAACAGGGCAGATCTAGATCTCTAGTTGATAATCAAGCTCCCGGACTCAAGATGAACATTCAGGGAAGGCTGAGCAAAACTGCAAGAGAAATCAAAAGGATAGAATGAAAGGATGGAAAGAGAGACAAGATGAGAGGGAGAAAGGGTGGAAGGGGAGAAGAGAGACAGAAGAAGATAGAGAGAGTACATAAAGTAAAGCAACAAGCAAAGACTTTCAGATAAATTTTGGGGAGGCAGTTTAGTACCAAGGGTAAGTTTTATCTGTACATGAAATATTTCAAGGCAGTTCTGCTGGGGTAGAAGATAAAGGTGCCATCTCTCAAATATTACTCTGCTTACAGAGGGAAAAGTGTAACTACTCAGTCATTTATATCTTTCCTACCTGAGACAGTACCAGATGGTGCCCTGTAGTCTCAGGTTAATCRTTGTGTGAGAGACCTGGCTGGGAGCCAGACCCACTTCACAGTCAACTGTGAGAACAAGTGGTGCTGAACCTTACATAAGATTCATGCAGAGCCCCTGGATTTTAAGCAGACATCTGGTATGACTTTTCATATTTATTTGCTATAAGGAGTTCAAACTGAGCCAAAATGTGGCATCACACCGTTACAGTCTTCTCTGGTATATTTATCAATATCTGCAGAATACAAACTTCCATGAGAAAGAAATCTTGTGCTCTTACTGTCTGGGATGAGATTTCCAGGCAGGTAGCAATGCAGGGCTGAGTCTCCAAGCAAACAGATTGAAACTGCTTTTGGGAAGCAACTGTCCCTTYGCCGTGCCACACAAATAAAAAGCATGAAATGTATTGCTGCAATTCTATTTTCCAAGGGCTTGGACAAATGAAGGGACTCCCCACAAATTCATTTTCCRGTACAGAGAAAATTGCTTTTGGGTCTACCACTCTGTGACTGCAGAGTCCTACTGCCCCCATGAAAGAGGACTTTGATTTAATCTGCTATTAAAGTGCACAGTCAGGTTAGAGGTTATGTGTATGCACTATGAAGGTGTCAAAGTGACAGTGAGATGGTTCAGCATTTAACTGCAGAAGGGGGAACATTTTCCTTTCACATCTGTAGGGTGTTGGCYATGAAGAACAGTGGTATTTTGGGCAGCAGTATTTGCCATATCACAGATTACAAAAGGAAAAAAAAAGGCAACTAGGCTTTTCTGAGACTTTGAAATTGGGATTAATGAAGAGCTGAGAAACATACCAGCAGCTTCTCTCCTACACACGTATGCACACTCTAATAGGAATTTATCCAACCAAACAAAACAGAGCCATCATAATTTATGGATATTGTCCTTTCCCCAGTACTCAYACTCGATGCATAATTTTCCAGTGGAATTCCAACACTGAATAAAGAAAAAGTAAAAGAATTCTGTATGTTTCTGAAAAACAGATGATGCATGCAGACATGGAACACTTAATTTTCTTCACAAAAATATCCTCTGATGCTAGTTTTTAGAGACACATATAAGCTTTTTTTTCTTTATAGTATTTAGGAATAAAGTCTGATTTTACCCTCTTGCTGATCAAATTCAAATATTACATTTTCTATTTATCTTTTATGAGAATGCCATCAAAATTGAAAAGTACCAAGTATACTGCAGGAATGATCATTGCTGAGCTTTTCCACTTATGTCTCATGTAATAAATTTTTTACTCTGTTTCAACAGTATGGGTATTGGGTAGAACCACTTGTTGAGGGGAGTAGAATTACAATACTTTAAAAGAAAGGCCGCCATAGGAATTCTCTAAATTAATGTCAGATATTCATTGCTATACTCCTTGAGCCATGCAATATTTTTGTCTCTCCTCCTTGCTCCTTTTGGGATGTCTGCTGTGTATGTTTTATACAAAATACATTTATACAAAAAACCTTTTCTGAGGGAGCTCCCAGCCAGGTGGTCATCTGTTGAAGAGAGCAGAGTACAGTCTGGCCTAAAGTTTTTACATAAATATGCRTAAACAGAAATACGCATAATATAAATATATGTCCATGAATGTGTGCATGTGTTAAACAAATATATTATTTCTTAAATATGTTTTCCTGTCCTTACCATTTGAACATTAATAAAATGATCTTAAAATGTTGCCATAGTTCTTGATAACAGTTACCTGACAGATTTTGTAGTGTATACTTTATTTATCCAACTTCTTGCACAGATTAAAACTTCCTAAAAGCAGTTAATTAAAAAAAAAAAATACGCTGAGCACATGGCAAAGATTTACAATAGTTGCATTCACAAGAGAGTTATGCTAGAAATGGAGATAATCCAATCAGAATGGATGCCCCATTGTGTTAAGTGCTGTACAATCACACTTCCAAAGACAGGGCCTGCTCTAAAATGCTTGCAGGATAATTAGCTGTAACAATAGAACATGACTCATTTTCACTGATACTGGGACACCTCAGTGCCCACTCAGACCCCCACCAAGCTTAGTAAGACTCTGACTAACACTGACAGGCATTGAAGCAGGTCTCCACTGTGATCCAGCACTTCTGTGAACTAGAAAGCACACAAGAAGGCATAATGTGAAGAAAAAAAAAAAAAAAAAAAAAAAAAAAAAGGAAAGGGGAAAAGAGTGCTAGAGTATTACAGAACATGCTTCCTCCATTTATTTTGACAAGGCTAGTTTAAAGAATTTATGAAATTTTATAGCAACACTAATTAATTTAGCATGCAAGTAATGAAGACTTGTTAATGTGGGGTCTTCATTGTAACATTCTGCCACTAAGCCTTTGATTAAAAGATTAAAAGAGTTGAAGCTTCCATTTCATTTATTCCTTTATTTTGACAAGTTCATTTTGTTTGCAGATTAGTACATTGAGAATTTCCTATTGTAACTTATTGCCCCTGGCTCTGTAACATGAGACAATTGAGGACTACATCCAATATATTGTTTTACATGCAGYAAATGTTCTTGCAACTCCACTAAAGTCTGGAAGATAGATTTAGATATCCAAATGTCTTTAAAAATTCATGGTTTCAGCTCTGTTTTGAAGTGAATAAGCTGTGCCTTTTTTCACTCTTCTGGTACCCACACCCAGTGTCCCCATATCCTGCACCCTCATATGCAGTTACTTAGAAATGGGTGGACAGGGCTACGCTGTGGCTAAATAAAGAACTTGTAGATGTGATGTTTACCTGGAGTATGTGTATAGAGGGCTTCAGTCTGCTATGGCCAAATAGACTGAAACCATTTCTACAATAAATGGTAAGCCACATAGGAGTTACTGCATGAAAGACTAAGTGTGACAATATATTGCCTTTCTATTGGAATATCAGTAAAGATCTTCTCTATAAATTGTATGCCTTTTAAAAAAAAGATTTGATAAAACCCCCACTTTCCAAACAGGTAAGAAGCAAACTTCTAATCTTGTATTTTCAATGAAATTCATTGTTCTTTAGTCGGTTTTCTTGGATTTCTGTTTTCTATATGAACATATTTAAAAGCTAGCGCATATTTGATCCTATCTAAATCATTGRGACTTCTCTCTGGATTTGGATGACAACCCAAACATATTTGCACTGAACTGTCAGTACTCCCATGGGAGCTAATGTGTTAACTGGGATAATATCTGCTCACAGGCACATCTGTAATGATGACTGCAAGTTTCTAACAAGTGAAAGACCTGTAAAAGTAAATGATCCATACATGTTCTTGAAGGAAACCTGATATCATTAAGATTGTCCTCTGCATGGATACATCAATAGTACTGTTACAGATTTTGYTGCAGATCACTTCATCTTCTAGGTTATGTGATAGAGGAAGACAGAACTTATCCTGGAGTGCAGGATAAAATGATTCCACAGAGGAAGCCATCATCCATCTGGATTCCTAAGGGGAGAAATASATGAATGAATGGATTCCCTGTATTTTTGTAATCCACTGTTTTAATAGCTGGTTATGTACATACAGACATGATATTAACAAACTATTTCTGTGCATAATCAAAATTATATCCCAGCCTTACTAAACAGCACACACTGTGCATGACTGATATATTTGGGCATGTAATTGATTAATTTTCAGTGGGAAAAATATTTTGACAAATCTAGGGATTTTTATTGCTGAATAGGACTTCAAGGTTTTATAGGACTTGAAGATTTGATTTTAATCCTGGGAAAAGATGTTAGGACTTCTCACAAATTTTGTAATTTTTCAATTTGTGGATATTTTTAATGTGAATTTTTTTCCTACTTTTATTCACATTTAGCTATTATATTTGCTATAGCAATATACTACAGGCCCTGACAGCCACAATTCAGAGCTCAAAGCACTGATTTTACTTTTAAAACACTACAAAAAATTAGCAGGAAAATATTGGTGTAAGCATCAGGACTGCAGTATTCACTTTTGATGGGATTCACTGCAAGCAGTGAAAAGTCAAATTTTCAATGTAATTACCTAAGCTGCCCCAAATGGCAGTGGTATGGGCATTYATCACACCCAGGGGTATCTGTGTCCAGTTGGTCAGCTGAATACTCTCTTGGSATGTTTTCAGTCACTACTGACTGTTGAGGAAGTCCACAAAACCATGTGACTGCACTATCTGCATTCAAAAATGGCAGTCACTAGATCTTTTTTTTAATAAATGGAATCAGATATCTTATGAGAGCATTTGAGGTGTCAGATGTAGCTTGTTACTTATCCTGGATCTCCAGAGAAGATTCATCATGAACATACCTTTTCGACATTACTAATATCTTCATTGATCTTGCCATTGCATTGTCAATCATTACAAACTAACCAAAGAAATAGAATTACAAATTTGATCTGAACTACCATGTGCTTTTCTCTAGTTGTGAATGGGAGAAATTCCTCCAGGAAGGAGCATTTCCTGTGATTGTAACACATCAAGACCTTTCGTTCGCTTTCTCTTGTATATAGGTATAAATTGGGAACAAATAATCTTAAGATTATTTTAAGATCTGAGACAAAGAGAAAAAATATACAAATAAATGTATAAATGTGTAAATGTTGCAACTCACAGCACAATAATCTAAACAGAACTGGACTAGGAACTATTTGGCTTTGAAAATTAGAGAGACTTCAAAAATTGCTGCATAAAATTGCTGATTTTGAAGGAGASGATGTCCTATGAAAGCAAGTTGCTAAACCAGAATTTGCTGCAGTTACTGCAGAATACTTGCCCTAAATACTGCCTTGAAAATTTGATTCCCATTTTGTGAATTAGTGCCTTAATTGTCCCAATACCTCTCATTTTCATTTTTTGAGTTTACACAGACTTCTTTGTCGAGGCTYCCAACTGATTTCTCCCAACTGATTTCTGATGGCAGAGGTTGTGTGCAGCAWCCCCTCAGCTCCCTGCTCTCAGTGGCTTGTGCTGCAACAGAGTCGCTGCCAGGTGACAGTGACACTACAAGAGGTGTCTCAGCCTCCTGGCTACCATCACTGGTCATCATGGCAAATGTGCATGTGAATGTCGAGAAGTTTTCATTTATGAAGGTTCTGGTCCATTTTCAAACAAGACATTTAACTGTTGCTAAGTTCTATGATGCACGGTTCTATGATGCATGATGCCTGTGTAAGTACTAAAAGACCATCCCTCCTATGTCACATGTAAATGGGGAGGGACCAAACTGGCAGACGTGGCCCTACAGACTCATGTAGCCAGTGACCAAGGCATTGGTGCTCGTCTGTTCCCTGCTGAAAGGAAGCACGCCTCCTGAAAAGCRAACCCAGTTACAATTCCAGCTCTACTTTTTAGTTTAAAAACCAGTCCATTTGTCATCCTCCACAGACCATGACATAATCATTAACTCAGAATCATGGTACATTTAATAGTAAATTTTTACTTCTGGATCAGAGGGCACTGTGAATGGTTAGGTTTGGTCTAATGTGGAATATCTAAGTGCAGCCAATGTCTTTTAACACTCACTAACCTTTTTCATTGTACTTGAAATCTACTTGTGTCAAGATAACAACTGTAGAAAAGTATTTGCTTTCCCCTTCATCAGTAGGCAGGTATAACTGATAATTGCAAACAAATCATGAGCCTGGATGTAGAAAATAATATATAAATTTATTTGATAACTTGAAAAAAACCACCTAACTTTTAAAATACAATCAATTCCATTTCTTTTATTTTAACATTTAAGACACACTTTTTTCTTTCTGGAACAAACTTCATTTGAGGTCACTTGATTGAAGGGTCTGTTGCCTTTTTCAGCTTTTAAAAGAACACTTTTCCTAAAGGCTGACATTTAAATCTCTAAAACTAAAATCACAAAAGGTTTTTTWCATGTAACATGTTATCTCAGAAGAGGCTCTCCTGTAATACAGTGCAATATGCATTTATAAAGAAGCCATTATAATAATTTATTTTGTGAAGATGAACCCTCTGCTACAATCACAATTTTTACATAGTGCTAAAAAGAATAGCCAAAACCAATTTTCCTTTAGGATTCAAAATGATTATACGAAGTTTATTACAGAGACACTTTAAAAATAATTTTAGGGAAAGCTTTGTCTTTCTTCCTTCCTTATCCCTAGATGACAGCCACAAGAACTTCACATATCAGAAAACAGTGGGAGGCTCATGTGAATAAAAGAAGACTAAAACTTTTTAATCTGACCAGATAAAAACTCTCCCGAAACCTTGATTAGGAATATACTGGAAAATGCTGCTGTTGCAACCAGTATCCTTGGCACCTACAAATAAACACCAAGGTAAAATAATCTCTTTTCCCTCTCCTGACTAGAAGTAAAAACAACCCTTCAAGAAGGATTATGACATCATGAATTCCCTTCCGTGTGTCCCAGGAAATGTTCATGAGGAGAGGGACAGGAGAGAGGAAGAGCTAACAGAGAAGCACAAAAGGCCCTGGAAATCTCTGTGACCTCAGACATATGGTGAATTCCAGGCAAATGGCAGAAATTTTGCAGATATTTCACCTACATCCACTTGCGGAGAGCTGTACCATGTGACAGAATGACACAGTCTGTACTTATCATATCACACCAGTCATGAGCCATGTTGGAAACAGAACAGTTTCATGTTCCTGATGGGTATTTGGGAGTAGTGCTCTCACACACTCTTCATCAAGGGGCAGAAAGCAGTTTGGGGAGATCTCTCTCTCTCAGAAATGACAGCCTTGTTTTTCTGAGGGTATAAGATGTGCAGACTGGGAATGGAAGATGTAGGTAAGGGGACACACAGTGACCTCTCATTTCACTTGCAACAAACCAACAGCATTTATCTRGCACATATATACGTACATGTGCTGAAAAATCACCATGGAACTTATTGCTGAAAAAAAATATATTTTGCTTTAGAGGCTACCTTCATTCTTGGGGGTAACACTTCATTTGTCTTGAAGTCTACTGCAGAAGGTGATCATGATATAATAATACAGAGTTAAACACAAAAAAAAATGCAAATTCAGTTTTAGATTCATAATTTACGAAGCAAATACAGGATGTCTAACGTCTTCCCCTTAGGCTTTATTTATAAGGCATTCATTCTCTCTCCACAGGTGAATGAATACCAAGAGGC
This sequence comes from Malurus melanocephalus, assembly GCF_030028575.1. Classification (NCBI taxonomy): domain Eukaryota; kingdom Metazoa; phylum Chordata; class Aves; order Passeriformes; family Maluridae; genus Malurus; species Malurus melanocephalus. The sequence continues at coordinate 1,973,455 of NW_026623295.1, read as the reverse complement.
TCACACAACCTGTTTACAAATATGTCCTGTTTTTATCTGTGATTGCTTCACAGCACTCCHGTGCTTCTCTGATGTGCTGGGCTTCAGTCACAGCCCTGATATAAGCAACACATTACTTTCYCAACCAAAGAAAATGTAATTTCAGCAAGCTTGTCAACAGTAGGGCCCAGCAGGCAGGCAAGGCATGGAATCCAAAAGAGGGCCAGATTTCCTGGTATTTCTTTGCTAACAGAGAAGATTAGAAGATAACACCTCTCATTTGGAAGAAATTAAGCAAGTCTGATCCGTGCAATTTATCCTCAAAAGTTTACGGTGAGAGGGAGGTTATTTGCTCAACATAAAAGCAGTGCCAGCAGTAAAACTGTGTGGAAGTGATGTGCTTCATAGCACAGTACACATGGTGCAGCTCCTCGACCTGAAAGTCAGCCTTAGGCTTTTTGTACAAAACTGACTTTAAATTCTGACAGCCATAATCCTGTAAAGACTGCTCTTATTTCCTCTCTCACCTGCCTCTTCTCGCTATCTGTTTCATTCACTGGATGGGGTGATGTTACTTGTTTTTCTGCTTCTTGCTGGGATCAAATTATCAATCTACCTGCCACCCACTTGATAAAAAAGACAATGAACACCAGACAGAAGCTGCCACACATCAACTCATTATTTCCTCCAGAAACAGAATTAATCTAGCTTTTCTTTTTCCCCTCAGAAATAATTTRCCTTGTCAACATAAAAAACAATAATTAGAGATCCCTTTACTTAGCAGATGCATTAATTTCATGTTCTGGAAATCTACAGTTACAGACTTCACAAAAAAAAAAGCCTTCATGAGATGGTTCACTTGTTTCTGAAGTACTAGGAATTGGTTATTGAAGTTATCAGAGGTCTATTTTTACTGTGAACCTATGTGTCTGAAATCTTCAAATTATCATTCACTTAGCATCTTAAAGCTGTGTTACCAAAACAAGTATAAAAGAGTATTATAGTCTCTGTTGAATCAGAAGGACAATTAATGCATTTTGCATTCTGAGACAATTAATGACATTATAAGTAGGGAAAAAAAGGCTGTCATGCTCTCTCCTCTTTATTGCTTCGAACTTTATTTAATATAAACTGTTTCACCTGAATTATGTCACTCTGGGGTTTTGACACAGCCTAAATATTATCAGAGATTTTTTTTTTTCTTTTCCTACTAAGAAGTCATGTGTGGGGAGAGTTTTTTTAGGGAAGAAGCTTTTCAGAAGGATGTTACGGGACCAGTCAGATGCAGCAGACTTCTGACTTCCTGTTTCCTGGGTGCAGAAGCCCAGCTGGGTGCACTTGGGTAACTTTGGGCTCCCACTCTCATGCAGGCGGCTGCTGCTGTTGCTGTTTGTGCTGTCAGTGTAGCCATGGAGGCAGTGAGATCAGGCACGCAGACAGCACTGCCCTTAGCAAACACCCAGGTATAACACCACCAAAACTCTCACAAGCACCCTGCCCCACAGCACCCCAGATGCTGGCCTCCAGCAGCTGYCCACCCTCCAGATGACTGCTTGGGCTGCTAATCATGTACCTCTGTCCCCTGCAGCAGGGAGTCACCTCTTAACAGCAACTTGATATTTCTTCCTATTCATCCTGCAAGGTTTAGAGGTGAGTGAATCAGATTACTTGCTTGTAGGTACACCAGCCCCTCCTTACCTTCGAGGGTGGTAAACTTATTTCACAGACGTAGCCCTCAGTTGCAGCTGGAGCCTTACTCTCAGAATCATCAGAGTTGATCTTCCCCTTCTCTAGAGATCTGTCTTACCTTGATAGTGGGGTTGGACACTGCTTGCTTCTCTGTTGCAGATGAGGGCTCAGGCACTTCAAGCTGTTGAGTCTCAGAGCTAATTCTATCTTCCTTTCACCTCTGCAAATACTGCTCAGCCTGCTCACTTCTTCCCAAAACTCCTGCATCTGGCAGCACAGCTCCTCCCGGACAGCTGACGTCCCACAGGACCTCTGTGGGCTCCTTTCCTGTGTTCCTTTTCTGTATCCACCCTCTGAGGCTCAGTCTGCATCAAAGCCTCTGTTCTGGTGGGGTCAGATGTTCCACATCTGCTGGAGCAATCCCTCCATGACATGTTTTGACTGTGAGACAATTACAGTGGCACCATTCCACAAAGAGCCCCTTCTGCACACATTCTGCACAAGCTGCTGCCTCTGGGAGCTGCATTCTGGGCTCAGCTCTCACCAGGCCCCTCCTGAGCACCTGCACTGACCTTCCCTGACAAGGGGCCAGCTGTAACAGAGGCTCCCTGGGTCCATCATGTTGAAGAGGAGACACCAGAGCTTCCTTGAAATTCCCCTTTCCTCATCCTTCCTGACAGCAGTGGGTGCCCTCAAGTTTGTCAGAGGGTGTTTCCCAAGGACCTTGGAGTCTCCAGAAGCCTAATCCAGGAACTCAAGTACAGCACCTGCCAGGCGTCTCTGTTGGCTTCATTGTCACACATTCACCCACAACCACAGACTCAAACACTCGGATGGTCTCTAACTCTACCTAAGACACATTCATGGACCCCAGGCCCCTTTCCTTGCCACTGGTGCAGACCCTGAGTCTTTCCTGGTGCAAGTCTCCTGCTCCTCACCACTGAGTCAAGCTTAAAATGTGCTTGCAAATGAAACATCCACACACATGGACAAAGGATTGCATTTATGTGGGAAAAATGAATGTACACAGGAATTTCCATTGCTGGCACTTTGACTCCTCAAAGATACACACATACATCCTTGCCTCTCCAGTTCCTGACATATGGATCTGTAAGTCCTTTCACTTCAGCCCTTTATCCCTCTCCTCTCCATTTTCCTGTGTTTTGTTCTTGTCAGTCTACTGTTATCCTTCCCTTTCTTCACTCCTGGCCTGGCCTCTGAACACTCTATACAATTATKACAAATAATCCCACTTTAGTATCTGGTAATAATAAAGTTAATCTTGGTTTTTCCTTCTTATCAGTTGCATCAGTTGATTGAGCCTCTTTGATGCTTTCTCTGAGCACTTAATGAACTGATGGCTGAAGGGCTCCCATCTTTATTGTTGTCTTCATGTTATTTCTTTTATACTGATGAATCCTCAAGCAGGTAATTCAGTAAGTGAGGTGTTCTCTGACTCCACACACCTTCACAGTTTCATGTAACTCTGTGTTCCAGGGGAATCCTGGGTCATCTAGAATGGGCAAGACAATGGTGCTCATTTGAGGTGCATGCTGCTAACTGTGGGCACGGGAATTTTACTTTAATGTGGCCAAGCTGTCAGCAGTTTGTTTGTGTGCAGCAGAATTCAGACAGGAAGCCTTCTGCCTGCTGCATGAGGGCTGGGCTCTCTGAGCTGCTGCAGGTGTTGCAGTCACTAGTCAACATGGGTCATACGCAAAATTTTCTTAATAATCTTTCAGTTTAACAAAAGAAATATGCCATGAGTCCGAGCTAGAAATTTTTCTTTTGGATATATTTATTTCTTTCTTGTTTTAAAGTAAATGTCTGACAGATCTGAGCTTACTTGCAATAGCTGTATTTTTGTTTGCTTAGTTTGGTTTTCTCTCTTACAATTACTTCCCTGATTCCTTACTGACCTTTTGAATTCTCTCCATCTCAGCAGCTTTGTTTCAGTGACACAATCCTCCCAGACAAATCCCCCTCCCCTTTTCTCCTTCTAACCAAGTAGTGGGTAAATAGATCCATATTATCAGCAGCAATGCACTGCAATTCAGTCACTTTTACCAGGAGCTACCTATTAAGTGTAATTTTTCCTCAAGGCTTGCCAAGGTGCCACAAGTAAATACTTGAAGTAAATGTCAAGCTGCCTTCTAACTTTCCAGAAAGGACAAGGGAAGATTTCAAGGATATTGCAAGGACTATTACCTAATTATATTTCATATGCCATACTACATAATGTCTGGGTTCTGTAAATGYATTGGTATTTATCAAGAAGGCAGTATAAATTTAGGCATAACTATTCTTACACATTTTCCTCTCACAATTTTTTTTTCCTGTAAGCTTAAGCTTGGTCTGCATGAGAGTTGTTTTGAAATACAACTGTACTTGTAAATGGCATGATTATTGTTATTTTTGGACAACATAGTTAATGCATAAAATAAAGTCCTGAAGAACTTATGTAACAGAGCTGTGTTCATGGAGGTAACATAGTCCTCTGCCTCGCTAGTATTTTAGCTGTATTTTACTGATTTAGGGGTATGACCAGAAGTACTTTATTGTTTCATTATATGTGATATGGTAAATTCTTTAGAATACATATGTCTTTTGTGGTATCTCAGTGAAAGGCACAGTGCTGAATACATACCCTGGAGTGTAGTTTTATTTATTAAGAGGAAATAAAAGGCAAGAGCTGTTAAAAGTAAAGCCTATTCTTTTCACATTGCTAACCGTATCAAATTCATAGGCTTTACTAAAAACTTAATTTTAAAACTTGGAGTTTTTCCTGTATTACTCAAGGTGGTTTCTTGTTTTGTAAAGTGAGAATTTTTATTCCTAAAATATACCCTCCCTTTGCATAATCTAAGATTTAATCCGCTGCACTGTSTCAAATAGAGTATAGAGATTCTACCACCAGTGAATTGAGAGAGAGAAGTAACTCTAATAAAGCTAGATTAATCTTGCTTATTTTAGGAAGGAGTAAAGATTCTTCTCTCTTTCCATTTACAACAGAAAACACCTAAATAATTCACTCTGATTAGGCAACTGACTTTGAGATGGCTAAAGTTAGATGAGATTAATCCTAACTTTAAACATCCCACATCTGTTGTTCCATCCGAATCTCTTGCTAAGTTACAAGCTAAGGACTAAACTAAATTAAAAGAATGTTTAAGCTACCATTACATCACATAGTACAAGTTGACTTTTCAGCCATATCCTCTCACAAGAAAACTCTAATTTTCCATTAAATTCTGCTCTGTCATTATCTTTTTTTTTTTTTTTGTATAATGAGGAGAAGGATACAGAGACAATGTGACCTGAAACGCTATTACATTTTCCATTCTGTGGCATTTTACCTCAACACCATTACAAAACACAAAACAGAATTTTATTCTCTAGACTCTTAAAAAACACTATACAGTTTTAGACCTTAGAATGCAAATACAAGGTTTATTTTTGGGATTTTGATTTTTTTTTTATTTTCTAGAAGATGGCAATGTGCTAATAAAACCCAATTCCATAATTTTATTTAAGTCTAATATCTCAAATAGTGTACAAAGCATTTTAAGACACTATTAGAATACTGTTAATAAATAGGTCACTACTTAGCTGATCCATTGTTTTCACAGAAATTCATCCTTTCGTTGCTGCTAGATATTTATACTTAAATGGGAGGTTAGAGCTTACTTTTTGCACTGTTTTACATTAATGTATTTTTGCAAACAATTTCTCTAAGATATGTAAAACTATTGAAAACCACAGTCCTCTTTTAGTTATCAGTTGTTCTCTGTCAAAATGGAAGGAGGTTGATACTTCATCCTGATCCCAGTTTCACTCCAATATTTAATCAATGACTTAGCTGATGGATGGCAGCACAATGCTGAGAGAATCTAGAATCATGTTGAAGGCCAGGATTCAAGAATTCGGAAWTACCTTGACAAATGGGAGAAATAGTGGGAAAAAGCTGAATAAGGGCAAATACAAACTCAAGACTTATACAGGATCAACAACATAACATTCTTCTGGAAAAAGGATTTGGAAATTACATTTGATCACAAGCTGAAGATGGGAGAAGTGCCTGATAGGAGGTGAGGAACTGGAAGCTTTGTAAATAAAGGCAGAAGGAGAGCTTGACAGATGGACATCAAGAGCCAAACAAAAAGATAAATACAGAAAGTGTACTACAAAGAGAAGCAGGAAAAGGTGACCGAGAAAGGAGGTACACCGTCTGAGACTGCAGGAATGTGATTTGGAAAGGCAAAACCCACCTAATACTGAATCTGATGAGTGCTTTTAATGCCAAAAAAAAAAACCCAAAATGGGCTTCTACAGGTACAGCAGCAGCAAAAGAAAAACTAGAGACTATGTGGGCTGCTGAAGCAAAGGACCTGGTGATAAACCATGTGGAAATACCCTATGTAGTCCATGTCTTCTTCACCCTGGTCTTTGCTGGTAAAATTTGCTTTCCTCARTTCCAGATCCCTCTGACTAGTGGAACAGTCTGGAGCAAGAAGGACTTGCTTTGACTGGAGGATAATTCTATTAGGGAATGTTTAAAAAAAAATGGACATGCACAATTCCATGGGCCCCAATGAGACGTACCCACAAGTACAAGCTTAGGGACCTGSCTGTTATTATTGCAGGACCACTTCTAATCACCTTTTAAATATCTTTTGCTTAAGTACCTGATTGGTGAGAGGAAAAGAGTCWGAGGCAGACTCTTCTTAGTGATAGGACAAGAAGAAAAAGCATTGGTATGGGATATTCGACTTAGACTTAATGAAACACTTCATTTAAGTGTGTGAGGATGGCTAAGCACTAAAACAGGGCTCCCAGGGAGGTTATGGTCTCCCCATCCTCAAATATATTCAAAAAGCAACTGGATATGGTTGAGCAATCTGCTCTAGCTAATTCCATCAATCTCAACCATCTTGTGAWTCTGCGACTGTAAATAAATTCAAATGCTGTATTACAAATCGGGTGGGTGGTGTTACATTTCACCTCGCACTATGCACTGCCCTCCTTCCTCTGAGGTAAAAAAATTCTGCATTTTTTCATAGACACATCAGGTTTTTACTTATTGATATTATTTTTTTATTATTTAGACAGTTTCTTGATTTTATTGTTGTTACCTAATTTCAGGGAAGGCTTAAATCTGTTACTTTGGTTTAAGTCCTGAAACTTTTGTGAAACTTTTTTGGCTTTTTAGCTGTTTGAAGAAATTAAGAGATCATGGCAAATAAATGAAAAAAAAATATAGCATGGTGCTTTTATCATCAATATATCTTTTTTATTTCAATTCAAAAATTTTACTTTAATCTAGTGTCCTTAATTATCTATGAAAAAAAATATRTTACACTGCCTATGTGCAAGTACAGAATCAGTGTCAATACCAAAGCAGGTGAAGCTATGCTATTGTAAAGTACAAAAAGGCAGAACTTGGAATATTAGACTAAAGGAAATCCAGGCTAAATATTGCATTTCTCAAGTGTTTGATGTTTTAGRTTTTGCTGACCCAAAGAATTGAGTAGTAACTCCCTCACTTGTGACAATATTGGGTATTACACCATATCAAAAATATGGTTTGGGGAGAGGTTTGTCTAGATGAGGTCAGGAAAACCTTTTCTGTCTATTAAACAGCCACTATTGGAAACTTTTGCCACTGAAAAACTATGCTTATAGTGCCACAGCAGTAAAATATACTTGAGTTTGTCATATTTTATCAAAAGATAGAGCCKATGTTTGAAAATAATTTCATCCCAGCACTTTATAACTTCTCCAGTCCATGGAAACATAAATAACTGCTTCACATGACACTTCTGTTGTTTCAGAGAGCATTATATTATGTCAGGATCAAAAGCATCTGCAACTTTAAAGGGTTTTATTTAGTCTGTGAATTATTGCTTTCCTTCCTATGTATTAAAATGAGCTATTGGCCTGTATTCAAAAAGAGACCAATAAATACTGGTTCAATTTTAAGTAGTTGAAAAGATTTATAAATTCCAGTAAGATAAATAATATCAGAAAGTTTCCTGCTAAATGGTAGTACAGGTTAATGTTAGTGATAGAAGTTTTTTAACATTGTTTTACCTAAGTGTTACCTTATATTAAAAGAAAAAAAAAAAAAAAAAAAAAAAAAAAAAAAAAAAAAAAAAAAAAAAAAAAAAAAAAAAAAAAAAAAAAAAAACCAAAAAAAAAAAAAAAAAACAAAAACCAAAAACCCCAAAAAACAGTCTAAAATGATAAAATGATTTTGGGATATTTTGGTAGTTCCAGAAATTTTATATTTTGTCTTTAGATATCCAGAGGAAAATGAGTTCTCAAATTCATGCTGGTTTACATCCTGCAGGTTCAGCTGTCTACATTAAAATGGCTCTGTGACTCTCCATTCACAGGCATTTTCTGCATGTGCTCATTTGGTTCAGATGTTAGCTCCACTGTAATATTCCATTAGACTTGGCAGAACTTCAACACCTAACCAGGAAACAGTATTGTTTTTAGATGTTCCTCAAAGGATATGGTGATATTATCCTGAAGGGTCTTATCTTTTCATTTATGAGTGAACATCCTATACCTAAAGATAAATAATTAAAATTTGACACATGCTTTGGATAAATATGGACATATTGGTCCTCTTTTTCTTTATTTAGAATGAAAAATGGCCATGTTATTGTTGTCTCCTATAGCTTTTACAGGACAAAATGTTGTTTTRTTTTGTTTTATTTTGTTTTTCTTAATGAAGGAAAATATCCCCTTTAACAGAAGATATGAAAACAGTACCAGTGCAACATGTTCAACACTTAGCAAAGTCTTTTGGTGATTTCTCTTTAAGTCTAAAATTTGAGGGGGCAAGTAATCGGAAGTACATCAGGACAAAGGCTTCTCTAACAACAAAGGGCACATCACAGTGAATGGCTCACACATCAAAAACACTTTGGAAGCATGTTCCTACACCCTCTTCTCTCACCTAGGTGCACTGCTGCACATTAGCATGACCCTGCTTTGTTTCCATAGGGCACAGACAGTGACTGCGGTCAATTAAAGGAAGTCACACAATAGCGTTGTTATTTTGCGYTTTTTTTCTGCAGCCTTAGTAGAGCATTGTTGATCCCAATCAGGTCAGACACCCTGTCAGAGCCCAGTCTTGACACRTCAATGACAACACATATCAGAGCAGTCAAAAGCTTACAACACGTAATAAAAACTGAATTGAAGTCACGCATGCTATTCTCTTGTGGCCTGAGTGGGATTGTAGGCAACCGGTGATTTGTAGGCTCCATTACTTCCCAAATGTTCAGTTCATCTAGCCCTTGGCAGGGTGTCAAGGACAAAGAATAATCAGTCTTCAGATACCGCTTTTGAAATGCTATGCCCCACGCTTCCTTCAGGTGCCTCATTCTTTCCATGTTGTCAAGATCCATTGATGAAAGCTGACTGCTTTCAAAGGCCTCTGACAAGTGAAGCATCCTCAATACATGGAGAAAATTATATTGTGCTCACAGAACATACCCCGAGTGATGGATGAGTTACTGCTTGGCAACATGATGGTGAACTTCTCTTCTAGACTCAAGACAGAGCCTTAGAACAGCTAAAGAGATCTTGGACCCAGGAGGAAAATGATCACTCTGGGAAGAGACTTGAGGAGATTTTAAACTGATTTCACAGTTCCCATAAATCTGGCTGCTGTCTTGTGGAGGGCAACAATATCCTATTCTTACAGCAAATCTGTGCATTTAAAATAGGGAAGACATACYGCAGAAGCATGAAAATGATGTGAAAATCGATTGTACTAATGCAGGGCAGTGCTCACAGAGCAATAGCTATTAAGAAGGCATTTTTGTTTTAATACATTTTTTAATCCTTTTTTATATAAATACTCTATGCAGTGTAATAAAACATTAACAAAAAAAATAGGGATTTAAGATGTTTCTCTTTATTCCCTTCTTTCTTCATTTTTTATTCATAGCAATATCTAGCCTATTCTTTGAAGGCAATTTGAGTAAAAAAATCCAGTGATATTGCTCTCTTAATGCATAAGCTTGAATACCAATTCAGAGGCARCTAAACTTTCTCAAGTAGGAAGGTTTAAATTTTATACCTCATGTTTCATTTGTTTTCATAATCTCTATTTGGTTTTGAATGCTTCTAAGCTTCTGGAAGTGTGGTTTTGCTATTGACACAATTTCCAACTTCTCTTAAAAAAAAAAAAAAAAAAAAAAAAACACAAAAAACCCCAAACCAACAACCAAAAAACCCACTATGTAGTGAGTTTCTTTCCTGGAAATTCTATGCTATGATCAGCATAGTATTTTGAACTAAAACATAACCAGAGATATGTTCAGATAAGAGCAAGGGCATAGGCCCCACAGGTGGGCTTTAGGGACTCTAAATGATTCTATGAATCTAAAATCACTGATCTGAAAACACTTCTTTCTGAGCATAGGAGGCTGTTTGTTCAGGAATGCACATCTTGAGGCCAGAGGTGAAAGAAAGAAGAAGGTACTACTAGGCTGCTGCACAAAGGTAAAAACTTTCACCTGGAATGGAGTAGAAAAGAATTGTTTTCCTGCTCTTTTTAATATGCCCATTTTAAAATTAATTTTATAGGATCAGAGACTGATAGAATAGATTGGTTTGAAAAGCACTCTGAAAAACATCCAGTSCAACTCACTGAAATGGTCAGGGACAACTTACACTAAGCTGTGTTGCTCTAAGCCCCAAACTGACCTTGAACACTGCCAGCAATGGGGCATCCACAACTTACATGGATAACCTTTACAGTGTCTCACCACCCTCACAGAGGGGAATTCATGAGAGGAGAGACAGAATCACACTCTTTGACCTGTTGGCCACGCTTCTTTTGATGCATCCCTGTTTATGGTTGACTTTTGGGGATGCAAGTGCACACTGATGGGTTTGATTGAGCTTCTCATCCACCAGCATCCCCAAGACCTCCACAGGGTTGCCCTCAATCCATTCTTCAAACTGTATTTGTGCTTGGGATTGCCCTGATCTTTATGCAGGAACTTTCATTGACCTTATTGAACCTCACGAGGTTCACACAGGGCCACCTCTCGAGCCTGTCCAGGTCCCTCTGGATGGCATCCCTTCCCTCAGTGTGCTGACTGCACAACACGGTTCTGTGCTGCCAGCAAACCTKCTGAGGGTGCACTCAATCCCKCTGTCCRTGCCACCAACAGAGATGTTAAACACTCCTGATCCCAGCACTGGCSCCTGAGGAATGCCAGTCATCACTGCTCTCTACTTCATATTCTTCACGTAATTCATATACTCCACATTCTTCATATACACATCCTAAAACTGCTGTGCACATTTGCCTGTGGAGGGAATGAGTTTTGAAACTTTTATCATACAATATGGGAAGATTCCTCCTCCTTCTTCCCCCCTTTCTGAAAGAACATATATTTTATGCATGTGTAGGGAGCACAAAWAAGGCTGTAGGAAGCCCTAGAGAAAGCAAAGACATGTATCTTAGTACCTTCTAAACTAGGTGAAGTAACAGCCAAGAAACAAACTGTTTTCTCCCAAGCACCTGATCAGTAAATAAACGGATGTGAGCTGTTGCTGTTGTTTTAATGTGGTTGTGCAGTATATGTTTACAAATGCAGGACTAAACCATATGTCAACATTTGCCTTAATGTACTCYTGGAGGCTACCTATGCAGGAATCAGTCAAATAACTTCAAAACGGCTGTAAATTCGTGCACCTCCCGTTACATTTCACACAGTTATATGCACAGTGGTTGCCTGGTGCATTGGGCTWAATTTACATATCTTGCCTTTTGCAAGCTGAACATAATTTGGTACACTGTTTAAAGTTTATTATTCCAGTATCTTTTGATGTTCTAATTTATTTTGTGTGCCAGMATTTAATTTACTACTAATCTTTTAAAGAACTGAACAAGGATCATGGTAGCCTCATTTTATAAAGATTTCTGTAGCGAACTTGGGCGCTAGCTTAGTTTAACAGGAATTTAGAGTTGCAGTTCATTACAGACAGTGAGCTCCAGCTCTATTGAATTACTGCCAGGGAATATTTACAGGCTACAGTCATAGACTTTACCCTTCAATCAATGATGGTCTAAGGGAACACTTCCTGAAGTTTGTTAATGCATTCTGCTAGCCTGACAAGTGGGTGTAAGCTAATTCTGCCAACTTCAGTAGCTTTCTGAGTGGTGCTTTGAGGCCAACAAAACATCCAAGTATTTTTTCTGAATAAACAACTCATCAAAACATATGAGAACAGAAGGTTTCAAACATAGCAAAGCAATTGGCATAGCCATTTTAGAGTTAATTAGATGCACAATGGTACTTTATTCAAGCCCCCAAGACCAAGGGCCATCTGCATAACAGTATTATATCTCTTATAGCCTCCTTATAACTCTATTGAGATGTGTATTAATGACTGTCCCTTTACTGTGTCTGTGAAATGGAAAGGGAGCATTTCAATAGATATGCAGAACAATTTTGCAGTCAATAAACTATGTTTTTACATTCTGCTCTATATAACAGTTGCTGTCCTCCACCTTTTTATTCTAACTTCCTTTTGTAATTTTGGATGTCACAATTATTTGTTCTATTGAGGAACTGTACATAAAAATAAGGGACTAAAGTTCCAATGATGTAGCAAGAACAATTGTGCATTGTAAGCAAGAACAAAAGTTCATTTTTCTCTATTCTCTATTCTGTTATGTGCTGTAGCTTTTTTCTGAGACATAAAGTGTCCTGGACTTCAGGGAGTAAACACACTCTATATTTTTCTCTGTATCTTGCAAGTAAATATGAAAAATAAATACTATATACCTGTTTAYTTCTTTTATTGGTGCTGGCTGGTGGGTGGAGTTTCAGCACTCCGGGTGTTAGGGGAGACAGTGTAAGTGGCAGAAAGCTGCTGCTTATGTCTGCCAGAAGTAAATTACCATCAGCTTCCTCTCCAGTTGCTACAGTAGCTGGGCCAAAGACATATRATAAGACCCTGTTCTTTCCTTTAGCTGCCTATGGAGTTGTATAACTGTGGTGTAACTTCATTATGGGCTGTCTGTGAGACAAGCTCCATCTCACATTGCCAGGGCGAGTTTTAGGCAGAGGCGGGCAATGGTGAAGGGAAAAAATGCACCATGACACAGTCAAATGGTTCCACATATTGTTAAAGACATTTGAGAATAAGATGGCTGGGAAAGTTGGGTGAGGTTTAGTATAAATGTCATACCAGCATTTGCTCAAAGCCATGCAGTAGATTGAATATGTCATTGTTTGTACCATTATTGCAGCAAACAATTTGCTAGAGTGGGAAATGTAGTAATTTACACTTGGGAAATGTCTTTCTGTCTGGAGTAAGGCACCCTGACATCATAAGGAAAGCCACTGGATTATTCACCCCAATTTAATTTTTATTTAGTTCTAGAAGCAATAACTGCTATAACTTCAAAAGACAAATCCAATAATCAAATAATAAATCAGGTAGAAGAATTCTGGCTTTTAAAAGCAGTGCATTAAATCCTGCTACATAACTGAAATAAGCTGCACACATGGTTAAGTATAGGGGAAAAATGGATGTTTTTTGACTACTATTTATTTAGCTAGAGTAATTTAGAGATCCTTGGCACTGAAGAAAACCAAATATACAAAGCTTTAATAACAAAGGTCTAAAATATTAGAAGAAATCATTATTGTTCARACAGATTAAAAAAAAACACAGGTAGTTTCTTACATTCATATACAGAATYAATTTTCTAAAATTAAATTATTTTTCTTTTCAATCAAATATATTTTAAAACTGCTCTTTAGTGCAAATTGTCTCCACAAACTTGGCATAACAGCTCTAGTAACAGTAGAAGCAGTAGTGATGAACAAAAGGAATATTTCTGGTATGCATGAGAACACAGATCTATATATTGTCCCAAGTGAGTACTGTGCATTCTGAGCTAACCTGTGACCCCTACTCTGGAGTTGTACCGACACGTTTGTTGAAATTTAGACAAGTAAACTCTCAAAATTTGTGTCATCTGTGGCAAGCTTAAGTTCTTTTAAGGACCTGAGGAGTTCTGCTTATATAAGTCATCTATTTACCTCTCCATTAAGARCACTGGGCACTGGTAGGATGGAATTAGTCCATTTAGGACTCATTCTGTGAATTACATTCAGGATTGTAGTTCAATAGCATTGAAAGACAAGTAGAAAGCAAACTTAACATGTTCTAATCCTTCTTTCTAGAGAATATTTCACATTTGCTAAAATAAAATATRTGAATATTATGTGGGCATGAGTGTACCATAGCCATCACAAAATTAGGGAAGAAGCACTCTTAAATCCATCACTGGAGATGAAAGGATTTGTAGTACTAATGAAATGCAAATTTTGTAGATCCTGTGGTGGACTTTGAAAAAGTGCAGATGATTCTCCATTCAAATTTGAGTGTCAAAGATCTGTAGATGGGATACAGATATTTCTGTACTACTATTGACTGTTACTGTTAAGCACCAAAGGAGACACCAGCTCTGTAGCAAGTCCTACCATAACAGGAACATAGACAGAGATGTTTAGGGCTACAAGGAAGCAGATGTAATCATTCTTTGCACTACCTATTAGGTTTTCTAAAGCAAATATTTTCTTACCTTCCCCCAGGTGTGTGCATATCTATCAAATTAGATGATTCCCCACCCAAAATCTTAAATTTGAAAATTATTTTCAGATTCATTTGAAACTATCAATTGTGGAGACATAACCTAAGGAAAGAGTATAGAACCAGAAATCAGTTGTGAAGATAAGATGGACAACAAAGCTTGAGTTTTTAATTTGAATGTAAAATTCATTCTCAATATGAGAAGGAGAAAATGTCCTAACCAATACAAATAAAACTAACAGGAAGAGGTTTATACATGCCAGCTCTACTTCAGTCTTATGATGGTAACAAAATCGATTTGACATTCACATGGCAAAACAATATGAAAATGTCTATGAGAAAACATTCTTTATAAGACACATCAGAAAAAATAACAATGTATTCTGTATAAGACAAGTGTTCCTTTGCATTGGGTTTCATTGAAGGAAATTCTCATTCTGTATAGCCATAATTCAGAACGGGTCAGGAGAAGGAATAAAAATATTCCATCTACTCCCTGGAAACTGTAAAAATAAGCTCATTCATACACAGATGAATGGCAGCCGACTCCTTGTTTTCTTGGATCCTTGTGGACTGTGAAGACTCTGATCCCTTGTTGCTTTGTTAAGATGGTCTTGAGTGACTGGAGTTCCTGCTTGTCCCAAGAGTCATCTGTGCATTAGGAGGTTTAAGACTCATGAAATCAGTCCTTAATTGTTTCAATGAATTGCAGTGGCTGGAAAAGCACATTTCCCCCCCAA
This sequence comes from Malurus melanocephalus, assembly GCF_030028575.1. Taxonomy (NCBI): domain Eukaryota; kingdom Metazoa; phylum Chordata; class Aves; order Passeriformes; family Maluridae; genus Malurus; species Malurus melanocephalus. Next base: position 1,958,405 of record NW_026623295.1, on the reverse strand, counting down.
TTTCTGTTAAAGATCTCATAGTGCTAGTTCATTAGTACCCAACAGGAATAGCAACCAGTCATTTCTCAGCACTACTGGGGATTTAATATCTCATTAAAAATGTATTCTGTTTTAAAAAAAACCAACAAAACAAAACAGAAAAACACCAGCAAAAGAAGCTTAGCATTTGTAGCTAGTTCAGTTTTTATATCTCTTCTGAAGCACATTCACCTCCACTGTCTTGTTCTCTATTCAGATTTAGCCAGGATGAATATCAATCACAACCTTCATTTCTTAATTACCATATTATTGCATTGTGCATGTCCTGCTTCACTGCTATCCTACAGTAAACCACATGCCTGTATATTTTATTTTTTCATTACAATGGACTGAATGRAAAAAAATCACAGAAAAGTATAAAGCAACAAATTCATTTCCATGTCTGAGGWTTTCCAAAAGCACCTACTTATTTAAGACACAGGTAATTCATAGACCAAATCCCACTGCCCTTCACTGTGATTCTAAGTATTTCTCAGTACAAAAGGGTCAGCTTTACAAAGGTATTTAAGGGCTTTAAGTTTCATGTAGGTGCTTGGTCGGATTTTCTTGCTAGCCCACTCATCGAAATTAATGTCTCTGAAATCAATAAAAGTTAAGTACACTGACATTTCTGAGGAAAGAAAAACATAGTCGGGTATCTGCATATTTAAGCACCTCACCTTTCCGAGACACATTTGAAGACCTTGCTAAGAAGCCAGGTCACATACATGCTTTTCAAAATGTTAATTTAGTTCACTAGTTCAGATCCGTTTCAGGCTATCCTTGAGTAGCTGCTGTTTTGACTATGTAGTGGCCTTAGCAAAGTGTTCTCAGAGTATTAGCAAAATGCTCCTTGTTAAATCTGCAGGTTATAAAATTTCAGACCACTCTGTGAGTGAAGTGTCTAATGGTTGCTAAAATAACTTATGTTTTTGAGAAAGAGTTCTTTTTGAAAACTGCTGAGCCTTCAACTAAGGTCACTGTATCATCTCTACACTTCCTGTCTTCTCCACTGTACCCAGCATGATCAGATCCACATCSATTGCTATTTCCTCAAGACTGATTTCTTTTTGTATGCTCCAGTAGCAATAAAATATTCTGTCATTGCCTTTTAGTCTAGGCACTTATGTAACCATTAAGCCAAGGAAGGGGGCCTGCACCACACAGCATATGGGATATGAGGGTTAATTTCTTAATTGAGATAGAATAGCAAAGATGCTGCACTGGAAAAGCATAAACAAAACTATGTGGAAAATTTAGCTGCAAATGAGACATAAAGGTCTTTCAGAATCTTAACATTCCTTCCAAATTGGTCATCTATTCATTAGACCTGTATATTCACACTTTGGTACACAGATGAGAGGAATTGCTTACCACCTCTCAAAACTAAATGTTTTCAGCACCAACAGAGCTTCCTCATCCACTGATTTCTGTTGGTCAGCAGTCACAGAGTGTACATTTATAAAACTCTAWGACAGGCTCATGAACTTCCAGGATGATAAGGTAGTTAATTTTCTGCAGTAAAGGATTGTTCTCTCTCCAGCAGTGGAACAATACTTCATTTCACAAGTGCGGAGGACATATCTATGATTCAAATGTACTTCTTTTTGTTTAGGGCTTGAATTGAAAGAAGATGGGGAGAGGAACTTAGTATTTTTCTTCTGTTCTTCATATTTAGTGGGAGATACTTTCCTTTAAAAGGAGTCAGTGATGGACTGCAAGGCAACAGACTTGCAGGTATATTATCATACAATGAGCCACAAGGATCTCCAATCCTCTAAGCTTTTCTTTTTTGTTTCTCCAGAGTGTGGGTTTCATTTTGTATGTAATAAACAGCAAAAGTGTGGGTTATAGTTACCAGATACCAGCCGGTTTGCATTTTAAATTTTCCAGTGCATATTGATATGATCCATTGAGATCTTAGATCATCAGATAAATTCACAATTGCTATTGTTTCCTGTTAAAGATGATGAATTTTCTAAAGTAATGGAATAAGTTCTGTTGTTGTTTTAAGTAAGGGTAAGAATAATGAGTTTAACAAGAAGCCCTCTATTACTGCCACAGCTCCTACAGTACCTATTAAAAAAAAAATAGGTAAAATCAAAATTAGACCTAATCTCTCTTTAAATATCTGTGACAACCCTATTTTACACCACCAAAGTCATGCTCCATCTGTTCCACCCTTTTCTTGCATTCCGTCTGCAGTATCTTACACTTTTTTTGTCCTTTAGTATCATTTTGCCTGACTCGGAATTGAGCTATGGAAGCTGGACAGAACTCCCACAATTATTTGTACCCTGAATTTTAGGGTGACTTCGTAATGCAAGATATAGGCCTTCATGGTCTTCYTTTTTTTACTGAATTAACAAAGAGTAGAAGTTCAGAAATCATTTTTCCCCTCACTGCTTTCTTGTCTGAATCATGTCATATACTTAACACCCTGCCTTATGTTTATGTCCCCTGGGTAGCTGTGTCAGCAGTGGACATGAGCAGACTGTGATCCTAGAGGGACAATGTGGTAAAGGTAGTAAAATTTACAGTCTGGTAACAGTGACAGAATAGAGTTGATGGTATGTTCCACCTGTCTGGGGCAGCAAATAATTCCCAAAATTTACATGTAAAGAATAGTTAATGAAGAGTGTTAAAGTTAATTATTTCTAAAAGAGAAGYTCCCTACAAGAAAAGGTCTTGGAGTCTGTAAATATTTATTACAAAGCAACACAGAATCTGCAACAGAGAATGGAAGTGCAAAATTCTAGGCAGGAAATTATTCTTTTTATCTTTTCGATTGAAACATAGTCTCTAGATCATCTCTACTCTTTTGATCACAGTAATGAAAAGTTTGATTCAAAATTCTCTTCTCAGGTGTTTCAAAGTGTGTACACTTTTTTGACTTATTTCAGCTGACTCCCTGATGTACACGAGAATAACTGAAGTCAAAATCTCCACACATTTTTCCAGTGTTCTCTCCCCATTATATTAATCTAGTTTTATTGCTGAATCTGCTAGTTGGTTACTGTTATCTTTACTGAGGTCATATGTCCTGTTTGCTGCTCATGAAATCAAATGGCTCTTGTCACTTCTGACTAAACAGAAATATCTCCTACTACCATTTGTTCATGGTGAACTGCTTAGAAAAACATAATTTTAAAATGGCAGACATGTACAAGTGTTAATTTAGATTTTTTTTCTGGCATATTCCCAGCTTAGAGTTTTCTAGCCAGTTTTTCTTGGCAGCAATCAATAACTTTAAGAAAGAAGGAAGCGCTGTCCCTTCCACAAGCTATTATTAAAGATATTATTAATGTCCCTTCCACAAGCTATTTCTTGACCAGTTCGTGCAATGTTCATTAATCAGAATTTGCACTCCTTTGTATATTATTATTATTCATTTTTGAGAATATGTAATCATATTTAAACTATATACTATGTGGAGTTTAATTTTCTGAGAACGATTGCATAAAGTAAAACCAAACATTTGATCATTAATATTCAGCACCAGAACTCTGGGAAGACAGGCAACAAAGGAAACAGAAACATGAAGATAGTGGATGAAGACAGTTGTGAAGTGTGGCAGGGGAAGATTCTTTAGCTATCATATGTGAAATTCCTTTTTTGGTGCATCTTAGCTAAAGCATGCTGGAAAATGCAGTGTCATGTAACRATCTATAACTATGTCTGAAAAGGTTTGATCATTTTTCAGCAAAATTCAGTAATGATCTTTCATATATGTACACACATATTCTGAGGAATGGGATTTCCTGCTACTGAAAAAAATTCTAAAGACAAACCACAACTTCTTAGCTCATTTATGATTACAAAACTCCATTGTCYCATACCCATTGAGAGAAGGAATTGCAAATACAAATTGAGGATTAGATGTAGTATCAAGATAGCTTGAAATATAGAATAAAAAGAAAAACAAAATCAGAAAAGGAAGATTCATTTGGGGAAAAGGCCAGAAATCTAGGGTAAGACAAAGTCATGTAGTTTCTTGATTTTTAATAGCTTTTTCTACAGCRGGGAATAACATAGCCCCACGCTGTTAAAGAATAATAGAGAAATATAATAGGTAGCATATTGTGTCTATAAAAGGAAAACACATCCTACAGTGAAATATCAAACTTGATTAACCAGGTGAAAGCTGTCAATTAAATATTTAAATAATAATGTGTCCTGTTTAGAGCTGCCACATTGGCAGTTAAGGACTAAATACCAAGTTTGTGGATGTGCATGGTCCAGTAGTACTGAAGACTTACAGAGACCTTTGCAGTCTTTGCTTCAGATCTTAGCTTTCAGGGAGTAGCAAAGGCCTCCAGGAAAAGGAGCTGAGGTCAGGGAGGACAACAAGAAAGGCAGGAGCAGTGACCTGACCATTAGAATTGACAAGTCCAGGTCATGATAAGGGCCAGATATGGTGATCAGAGTCAGAAACAGCACCAGGTACAGACAGAGGAGCCACAAACCCAAGCATGGGTRTAGCTACAATACTGCTGCAATAGAGCCCAGGTGGGAGCTGGTGGATGGCTCCCATGGGAAAGGTGGTGTAGGACCTTGTTTTTAGCTTCTTCATGAGAGCTCTTACCAGCAATGAGGTTGATGTCAGACTCAGTCAGCTAAACTCAGCCATCACTAGAAGAGTGATGCACTCCAGGCCCCAGGAAWGCTCCTAAGTCAGCGCTCAGGAGCACCCACAACTAATGAATACACTCCTTCAGGAGTTACTTATCCTTTCACAGAGGTTCTGAAACAAAGTTAACGGTGCCATGGGATGTATCCTACCTTGTCCACACTAGTCCACAAACCAGGTCTGAGAGAAGACAGAATAGCCAGGAACAAAGCTGATAGTACAGGAAGGAATCAGAGCTATTGCATGGCACAGGAAGCGGCAGCACCACATTAACCTGCACTAAGTACAGGTTTATTTGCAAGCGGAAATCGGCAGTTCTAGATGGTAAATTTCACAGCTGTGTCCATCACACACAGTCACCTAGGCTGGATGCACAAGGTAGCAAAATCCAGCTTCCTCACAGTGCCATGTTTCATTCTAAACATGAACACTGCTGGCATGAGCCATTGCGGTTCCTTTAGCTTGAATCTTCAACTTATGTCTGCTGCAAGTGGATCTTTGGAGAATTTACCATTTACTGGATCCTTGCTACTCAAATATATAAGAAACAAAACCCTTTACTCATACTTACCAGCTGGCATCAGCATAGCTTTTCACAGTGGCTGGTAGACATTAAAGGTTCCTGTGTAAGTTTTCAAAACATGTAAATTTTGTGCCTTGTGAAATATTCATAAAAAAAACCAAAAAACAATCCAAATAATAAACCACCAAACCAAACAAATAAAAAACCCACTCAAAAGACCTCAATACTTTGTTAAAGGAAATAACTTGTTTTTATTTTTATAGGAATTTTCTAGATTTTTACGGATTTTGGGATGACTTAAAAAAAGCATAAAATGTCGATACCAAAGTTTCTTCTGCTCATGAGACAAGAACGGGTCTTAATAATAAGATTCATAGGTCTGGTCATTTTGGTCAAAAGTCCAGGAGAGAAGTGAAAGGGCAGAACACTGTCAAGATAAAAGACTGTCCCTGAGGTCAGAAAATACTGGCGGTTTATTTGTTTTTCCCTTTTCCTCTCTCTCATTCTCTACTTGAGCTACATTACRAAAACATGCAATGCTCCAGAGACAGAACTGTGTGAGTGGGTTGAGGTATCCATTCCTTTTGTTTGTTTGCTCATTTCTTGCCTCTGAGCAGGGACTCGCTGTGGCTGCTGTGATGTGTGTGYGCATTTTGAACCAGTACTTGCCTGTTAAAAATACATTCAACAAGGTGAAACCTGCCGAGTGAGACAAGGGTATGGAAAGAGGCAATCACGAAGTCTGAGGTGATTCACTCATTATAGAACATCCCAAGATCACTTTATTATTTTCTTTTTCTTGCTCACATCTAAATTCCGTATTTAAACACTTTGAACTTCTGACTAAATCTGAGGATAAGAAATTCTTACATGTAGTTCTTATTGACCTTAGAGTTCTCAAGTTTTCAACCCAGTGAAAACCAGAACAAGGGTCAAGGGGATTGAGGGGGAAAAAAAGTAACAGTATTTAAAATTTTATTGAGAAAACTAAACCAAAGAACTGGGGTTTTTGCAGTGCTTTCAGAGCTGTATTGCATAACAGCACACAGTAATAAAAAACAGAAAAAGAGAGAAAATATTAGCCGTCTAAACTTCCTTTTGCATACTATTTGCTTTTGTCATTTTTCTTGACTTAATAAAAACCCCAGGATTTATTTTCTCTTATTGGGAGATTGGAGTAGGGCATTGGGGCTGTCCCTCCACCTTTTTACTGATGAAGTAACATATAAGCAAATTCAAAGGGGGGAATTTAAATCTCGGGTAGTTATCAAGTGTCCACGGTTTATCACAGAAAGCCAGAAAGAGGAGTCTAAAGCAAAGGTCCTACAAAGGTGCATCACTTATCAGATACGAAAAATTTCACAGAGAAAGTCAACAACAATGCCCCAGCTGCTRGTAAGGTTTCAAGTGGAAGTGTTACAGATTAATAGAATGGTTTGGGTTGGAAGTGACCTTAAAAATCACCTACCTCCAAAGCCCCTGCCTTGGGCAGGGATGCCACACACTAGATCAGGTTGCTCAAAGCCCCATCCAGCCTGGCCTTAAACACTTCCAGGCATGGAGCACCCACAATCTCTCTGGGCAACCTGTGCCAGTGTTTTACCACTCTCACAGGAAAGAGTTTCTTCCTGACAGCTAATATTAATCTACCCTGTATTATTTTAAACCTAGTCTTCCCCTTCCTGTCATTACGTGGCCTTGTCAAAAATCCCTCTCTAKCTCGCTTGTAGCCYCTTTAGGYGTAGAAGGGTGCTATAAGGTGTCCCTAGAGCCTTTTCTTTTCCAGGWTGAACAACCCCAACTCTCTCACCCCATCCTCAGAGAGGTGCTCCAGGCCTCCGATCATCTTCATGRTTTCCTCTGRACCTTTTGTGRCAGATCCATGTCTTTCTTGTGTTGAAGGCCCTGGAGCTGGATGCAGCACTCCAGGTGAAATCCCACCAGAGCAGAGCAGAGGGGCAGAACCCCCTCCCTCACACTGCGTTGGATGTAGCCCAGGACATGGCTGGATTTTGCGGCTGCAAGTGCACATTGCTGGGTCATGTTGAGCTTCTTGAGCTTCCCCCAAAGGTGCAAAGTACCAGCAAATTTAGGGAGCAGAGAGAAACTGAACCTCTACTTACATGAGGCTCACTGTCTCATGCATGGGGACCTGGCTGTCACACTGCCCTCCTGGGTGTCTTGCCATGTCTTTGAGCCCAGCAATATTGCACAAATCTAATAAAGCATTAATAAAAGTATAATSCAGCAAACAGACTTTTTGTCAGCACTAAGAAAGTTGAAATTCAGTGCACTCTTGGCCATCTATGTTTATAGAGGGACTSTCACTGTGCAATACCTGGACATGCCAGCTAAAGGCATAACAAAAAGGGGTTAAAACCACTTTATGGCAAATTATGACACTCCTCATTTAACAAAATCTTTATTTTGAATGACAGTCTTTCCATGGGTATTAGTAATTCTTTTTTTATTATTATTATTGTCATAACTGAATTACTGCCACATTGTCAGTTTTCCCAATTTTAATACAGCTTTTATAATTTTTGTTGAAAGAGCTRTTAAACACAAGCAATTGAACAACAAAATTTACTCAATTGTAACTTAAAATAAAAAAAAAAAAGCAACAAGTGTTTAACTCTTGTAGCCAGGAAAAAACATTTTGAAAATAGTACCTGAATTGAATTTTTTCTTTAAAGTATATGCAGGCATGCAGACAGAAAATAGAATAATTAAAACTGCATGAAATTGTTATACAGATACATAGTAATACTTGATTAAAATATACAGATATCCATTAAAATCACATTATATCAATGCAGTATCATCATATTCTGGGGCCTGCCTCATGATTTAGTATTGACAATATTTTTATCAATACAAACAACATTTCCTTTGCTAAAATGCTATTCCAAAGCTGCATCTGGTTTAGATTGACCTCCCTTTATTGATTTACATCTAACAAGGATTCAGCCCAGGATTTTAAAATGTTTGCTTCTAACTTAAGGCACTTTTAGTAATATAAATTGATTACTCATRGCTATACAACCAATTGACTCATTCTGTATTTTATATTAATCCACTATTTGCAGGCTGCCAATGAAGTTCATAAAGATCCTTCTCATAGTCCATTAATATTGACTCTCAGATTTAATGAGTTCATTACAATAACCAKTACTGTATTATTAAAATGCAGAAGGAAATGTAAACCTGTTTCATGCAAATAAAGACTGATATAATTAATCAACTTATACTTTTATTATTAGCATTATCATCACCATCCAGCATTTAATAGCCCTGTTTTACGTTTCCGGATAACTTTATACTACGCACTGTACAAAACCAATGAGTATATAAGCAAGGTATAAGCAAGTAACAGGACGTGAATTAGACAGGAGAATYTAAGAACACACTGGCACAGTACAGATTAGTGAGGAAGATATTTGTGTCAGTCCAAAAAAAAACCTAATTAATATATTTTCTTTTATTTTTTTTCTTTTAATTTAAGGCTTATTTTGTAAGTGTGATTGCTTTAATCTTGTTTTCTGGTAATAGCTGGAGAAAAGAAAAAGGTTATCTAAAACTCTAAACCACATTCCCAGAATCAATTTTACATTCATCATTTAGTCACACACTTTTTTGTGATCTTTCTTTTTCATTCTGCATGTTCACTTCTCCAATAGCACTTTGCCGACTGTTTCTCTTTCTACCAWAATTCAGCATAGATCCTAAAGATACATGGGAACAGGGTTCTGCTGAGCAGGTAGGAAACAGACTTCCTTCCAGAACACTCTTGTTATTTCTCCTATGGTGTTTGATCAAACAGAAAAATGTACACTTTTCCCAGTTCTTTTAAAGAAAAATGAGAAATAGTCAAGTAGAAATTTTGTCTCAGTATGTTTAGATATTCTGACAGTGGTTTTGGGCTTTGACACCAAAACACATGATGATACTTAAGAATCACACAACATCAAAACTTTAAAAGGGAAGTATTTTGGACATCTGCCCTCTCAGCCCTCCACCTTGGCTACCTCTGCATGGCTGTTTCAGATGTCATTGTCCCAGTACCTGGGCAATATTTTTAGGTTTCTGGGGTCTGGTTTGTGCAGCTACATCTCTAGTCCAGCATTAAACACACCTGAGAGAATCTCTCTGATTCAGTCCAGCYTGTAGCCACACTATTTTCTCCAGATCATAGTGACTGTATTGTAAATAGGGAACAGTCCCACCTCCACATTAAATCACCAACTATTGCTAGAAATAACTTGGGAGGATGATATTTGGCACAGAAAATGACTGCATCAGGGACAGTTGTAATGATTTAGCAATACCGATACTGAGATTTCAATACTCGGGAAAATTCCCAGGCAGTGTTTACCACTGCATATGGATTCTACAAGGATCAGGCATGAATTTAAGAACTTACATGCACAGCTAGATCAAGCCCTCAAGTTCTTGTAATTACTAAATGTTTCTTATTTTTCTTCTGTGTGAAATAATTACAAATTAATAACCTAACAGATAAATTATTTACATGGCATGTCAAGGAAGGGTCTGATCCTGCAGGTACAATTTTAATAGGTARTCTGTAGAAATATGCCTTTGCTGCCAGATGAATTAAGTACCACTTGATGGAATTGCATCTCCCTTGGATCCTATGCCAATAGTGGATTTATTTAATAGTCTGGGAAGAAAAGCTTGGTCCTCTGAGCCAAAAGAAGGCATCTTTCASATTCACCAAGAGCCTTGCTAAGCCCTTCTTTCTTGGGAATCATTAATTGCTTACCTTCAGGAATGGTGCTTTAGAGTAGCACTTGTAAATGCACAAAAAATTATTTACTGAGGGAGTCCAAGTCTATGAAGCCTATGTTCTAGCTTAGTTTTAATTCCTGTAGAGGCAAACTGAGCAGCAAAAAATCAGTGCAATGCTGAAAGCAAACTAGCTATGTGACTTGAAAATACAGACTAGAGGAACCATTTTTACAAGGCTTGGGGCAGGATTCTGTCACACTGCCCTCTGAGAGAAATGAATGGGAATGAAATTGATGTATTTCTGCCAATGTCACAAGGCAATGATGAKTTCTCAGATCTGTCTTACGGAGTATCAGAGATATTGAAAGTTTTCTGCTGGATTTACATGTTTACTCAGTCGCTCAATAGTTTGTCATGGAGTGTTAACATTTTCAAAGGTACACATATACATCAACAAGACCCATATATATTCTCATAGTGCAGCTGGATGTCACAGTCCTAGCTTTGCTGGGCAGTCCAAAACTACGGGAAAGAAATTATCACTACAGGTTTTTGCAATCTACTTTATTTCCTCTGCTTGAGGTGAAGCCCTCTGCAGTAAGATCTGTGCAGTTTCCTACAGACAGCTACATATGTGAACACTTGTACTCCTGCATGAAGAATGGATTGTAGCTGCTGTTAGTTCATCTTCATTGTCAGTTTTCTTTCAAATTTCTTGCCTTTTGGGGAAGATTCTCATAGAAGCAATTTCTGTACTTTGAGTATTGCATCTGCTTTGTGGCTTCTGAACCTGAGCATCACCTATAGCCACTGCTCAAAATCATACATGGGTGGTGAGATCCACACAYACAGACTGCCCAGGGAAGTGGTTGAGTCACCATCCCTGGAGTTGTCTAAAAGATATGTAGATAAGGYACTTAGGAACAYRGTTTAGTGGTGAACCTGATAGKACAAGGCTAACATTTGGACTCRATCATATTAAAGTTGTTTTCCAGCCTATATGGTTCTGTGATTCCATGTTTAGTTTCTATAAGCCAAATTAGTAAACCAATTTGAAAAGTGTTAACTGATCTGCCTTTGTAAATTTTACCTGTGTCTTCGCAAAAATGTTTTCAGACTTGTGAGTAATGGAAATTWGGACTGGATATTTAAAAAGTTATTTAGCAATACTTCATGGATCTGACACARGACCAGGGAAATTTCACAGACCATACAAAATCCTCTGACCCACAACATTATTCTCCCAGGGATAGCTACAAGTTCTTGAACTGAAAATGAAATCATCTTGGGGATAAGCATATTGAAATTGAGTAGCAAAAGGAAAATATATGGGTAATCCTGGCATTATTTACTCTCCAGTATTTGAGTAAAGACAGGAACTTTTACTCAGTCCCAATGTATTCTAAACTGCTACTTAGAATTCTCTGCCTTTAAAATAGTGTCAAGTACTATATTGCTGATATTCAAGAGGAAAGGAATAGCACTTTTAAAATATTACTGCTGTCAATCTCCATATTGTACCAAAGGCACAGTAAAATGCACTTAGATAGGTGTACATAAGCATGTCTATTGCTTGGATAAATAGTTTAGATTGTTTCTATAAGTGACAAAACTGTGTTAAACTATGGTAATAAAATATTAGACTGCTTCATAAACTTGTTTAAATGTATTTTCAGAGGACAGTGTGCCTGACTTGACTACATTTTTAAGATTGYTTTGCTACTCTCTGGCTGTAACATTTCTTTTATCCACTATGAACATGGCAAGCAGTATTTTAAATGCCATAATACTTTGCTAAAACTATTAACCAAAAGGTATCCTAATATATATAATAATGTTGGATTGACATATGTATTATTATTTCCCATTTATTTTTTTCTGATAGTAGGTTCTTTGAAATGCAAGAGCTTTTCTTACTTCATAACTGCATCAGGAAGAGTGTGGCAAATAGGTCAGGGGAGGTGATCCTTGCCATCTACTCAGCCCTAGCAACACCACGTTTGTATTGTATTAATTCCTGGTCGCCACAGTTCAAGAAAGACAAGGAGCTACTGGAGAAGGGTCCAGCAGAGAACCACACAGATGATGAGGAGTGGGGATCATCTGTTATGAGGAGAGACTGCAGGAGCTGGGCCTGTTTAGTGTGAAAACTGAGAGGGTGCCTTGGTTAGAAAGATTGGTAACTGCCCAGGAAGGCGGGAACCTTCCTTGGAATAGAGAATATGACACCCTCCTTCCCTCCGAATTATTATAACTTTGAAACCAAGAGGGCTTTCAGGCAAGGATATGGGAAACRGAATAACAGTTCTTTACTAGTTTGTATAACAAGGCAAACAAACAACAACAACGGCAGCAACAGCAAACAAAACCAGCAATCCAGTGGCAGCCTGACACGGGCTGTCCTGCCCTCCCCCGGGCTGCAGTTCCGCTCACGGCCGGCAGGGGCGCTGCGGCTCTGGACAGGCACGGGGGGGGCGGTGATTCCTCCGCGCCGGCAGGGGGCGCTGTAGCGCGGGGGTTCAGGTCTCTTTCTCCCAGGAATGGAGGAGGCCACCGGCAGGAAAATGATGGAAGAGGAGCTTTCTTTACAGCCTTACAGGGATTGCCGGTCCCTGTGCCCTTCCAGATGGTGAGATAGCCTGCAGCAGACAGTCTGGAACAGCGGCAGGGGACGGTAGGGGCTGGCTCACCCTGGGAGTGACAAACAAAAGGTAGCAGAGATTCTGGGCCCCTGCCTGGGGCCGCAGGGTATCGGGGTGTTAAGTTAGTGCAGCAAAAAGCCCTCAAACAAGGGCAGAGAGCAGCGGGGCTGGGCAGGCGATTGCTGCCTGGGTAGCTCACCAGTGATGGCTGGTTCCTGTGTCTGGGCTGTAGAGAACAGGGTGTTCCCTGGTTTCAAAGCATCAGGCACTGGCCCTGGGCTSCCAAGAAACAGGGAAAGCAAGCCAGTAAGCTCAAGTCAGRGTGCSARAGGGAAAAGGGRARGAATAACTGGGCAAAAAACAARCARCAACTGTATCTCTTGTGAGAGRGATCACARCAGGTACCTCCTGAMAGCAAATCCMCCAGAASTGAGAGACAATCACCCCTCGCCCCACCAACTCTCGCAGGAAATCTYGGGCTGTCTGTCARCTCTTGTGATAGCCTCAGAGTGCAGGGGGAGCAGCGACCATCCCAGACACAAAATACAAACAAAAACCAAA
>NW_026623295.1:1905202-1944942 GCF_030028575.1 Malurus melanocephalus | reverse complement strand
TAAAAAGACATTCCCAAGACAGAGAGATCTCATCAATACCTATAAATAGCTCAAAGGCAGGTGCCAAGAAGATGGTGCCAGAAGCTTCAGTGATGCCCAGCAACAGGATAAGGAATAATGGCCATGAAGTAAACCACGAGAAGTTCCACCGCAACACAAGGAAGAATTTCTTAACACTGAGGATGGCAGAGCACTGGAACAGGCTGCCTAGGGAGGTTGTACTGTCTCTGTCTGGAGATGTTAAAAATCCAACTGCATGTGTTCCTGTGTCACCCACTGTAGGTGACCCTGCCTTGGCAGAGGGGTTGGACTAGAGGATCTCCAGATATCCCTTTCAGTCCTAACGCTTCTGTGTTGCTGTGATATTTTAAGTCATTATTTAATAAGTGAGATGAGCCACAGTCACTAGCTAAAGAAAGGTAATAAATTAATAATACATTTTGTATTAAAGGTTGGAATTGACCAGAAATGATCAGACTTTTTCCAATAACATTTACCAAAGGATCCATCTCCAGATTTAACAGGTTTTTAGAAAACTCAGTCTTTTTATTTTTCTCTTTAAAATACATGGTTGCAGTGACATCTGCCATCCTTTTGTGCTTTTCCACATTTTCACCGATTTGAAAGGCCTGAAAAATATAATGGAATCCTTTATTTACAGATAAGAACCTACTCACTTCTTGTGATCAATAGTGTTATATCTAGAGATTCAAGCAGCTCAGTTAGAACCATAACAGGCAGAGTTTATTACCAGTAAATCAATATGATGTCTCTTAGCCATGCATCTCTTTCAAGAATCTGTATACYATAATGATTATCATTATAAAATAAAGTCCAGTCTCTCTTTTGCTATCTTCTGGTTTTGATCTTGTAAAACTGGGAATTGATTTTCCTAAAAATCAATATTATGTTTCCACCATGTGGCAGATACACCACTTAGCAACAGCTACAGGTGCCAGCCCTTGAGTGGGATTGGGAATGAATACATGCTGAGGGAGAAATTGCTCAAAAATTTCAAGATCAACATCTCCAGGCTAAAGAGCTATTTATTTTCTATGCCATGGGTGCAACACAGCAGCCTTCTTTGAGCAAACATGATGTGCATTTCCGATTGATTTTTCTGTTTTCTTCAGCAGATTTAACCATCAGCAAGAAATATCTCTCATTCGTATGCTGGATTTCCAGAGATGTGAATAAATCCTGCTCAGAGAGAAAGTAAAGGAAAGCAGAAAGCCAGCTGCTGCCCTAAAGATAAGTTGAAGGTTCATCTACTTTGATAATGACAGTCATACAAAATATCAGACATTTATGCTCTCAGCAATCCTTGTCACAACTTTATTCATTTAGACAGACTTGATACAAGAAGAGATGTAAARAATCACTTAATTTTGTACAGGTATTAAAGGGCTATAAGCCTTCATTAGGTAGATGAAGACTGATAACAAATCTGATTGTCTTTAGGCTATGCTGTGCCTCTGAGATCTCATCAGTATCTAAATCTGTCATAAAGCATGTTTAACAAAAAGAAAAAGTATTGTCTGTTTGGAGRACTTGCTTGCTTCCTTAAKACACTATTACTGACTTCTAACAGASATAGGAGACTTTATCATTGTTAMCTTATATTTTCCTCTAARCAGCCAAGATACCAGGTCTTTCATGACAATACCTTTATGATGAATTTTAAACAAACTGTTTATGTCTCCTAGAGAGATCTCTTCCAACTGTTTGTGTCTTCAGGCAAGTCCCGATAGGAAAGCACAATCATATTCCCAGTAGCTATTTTCTGAGCACAAACAGTGARGTTTATTCTCAGAGTCAAAGATCAAGAGTATTACTACATATGCACTACACAGGGATTTCTCAACACATCTGGAATTTTTTTTTCCTTTCTTTCCCTCTTTGTTTTTGGGATTTATTTTTTKTAATATGTTTTTCAAGAAAAGCTTCACATTTCTGATGAAATGGCAGCAGCTATAAAGCAATAAAAATCATTTTTATAGGATTTGAGTATCAAGACATTATCATCATGTAGAGAATGAAAACAGTGCATTGTCTTCCTAGTATTCCCACTGAGAGTTTGCCTGTGGTAACAGATTTTTCTGTGGTCCCCAGCTGCCATCCAAATAGCCAACATACTTTGCTTCTGCTACACACTTATTTAGCAGATATGAAAACCTGTCCTGTCATACTGAAACATTTGAATTGTTTCGACATCAGTCTTCAAACAGCATTACCTAGTGTATTGCTTTATGACTACACATTTGGGTTGCTATGGAAAGAATGAACTATCCCAATAAATCTCTCTTTATGGGCAGTAAATTCAAACATGATCAAGTTTCTGAGGATGCAACAGCTTTATTGTCAAAGATCTCATTCTCCATGCTTTTGACCATTATGTCATGCCCCATTACCATCTTCACTGCACAGCTTTATAGTTAGCAGCAAGCTTAATTCAGGATTGCAGTTTGCTAAGATTTTCCCAGGACAAAATTGTTTAGATGAAGGTGTGTAGTTACTGTAATCCCTTGTTTTAAAATTTCTGTCTTTTGGAATATTATGTCCTTCTTTTAATATCCAATCAATTAAAGAATTTCATAGCCATATTTCAATGCCTGGTTTTCAATATTTTCTTTTACCAAAACTATTACTGAAAAATATTATTTGATAATGTAATAAATCATACACTAAGGTGAACTTTCATGTATTCATGCATTTATCATACTTGTTGCTCAATAAGAGTGCTTTTGCCCAAATTCTATAGTGTGTGTTTTAAGCTAATGTTCCCAGTTTAATAAATTACAGATATGTCTGGGCCTCACAAGTTCATTATTGTCATAAACAGCACACATTTATTACAGGTGCGGGCACACAGTTTGTTTCTCAAGCAGGAGAAAATAAAGAAAAGTCATCTAATACCTGGCATCATCTTTATTTATGGGAAAGCAGCATGTGGCAGTCATAACACAGAAGATTAACTGTTCTTCAACACCAAACATTTTTCATCAGAATTTTAAACGAGAGTCCCTCAGCATGGGGTTAGCTGTATCCTCACTTGAGAGGACCGGTGTGTAAGGTTTCTGGGAAAACATGGAGATGTCTGTTTTATAATCAGAGTTTGAGTAGCATAATTCYGTGCACATAAAGTTACCTTATTCCAAATCATGAAATGATTATATTTCAAAAAGCTRTCTATATTTGCAAAAGCTAAGGCTAGTTTTTTATTTCTATTATTTTGTCCACTGTAGAYCATGCATTTCAAACAAATGTAATGTATTCCAATAGTCACTGAGTTCAAAGCCAAGACACATACAGGTAAATTTCATAAAGAAAACAGAATATGATTTAAATTTCTCTTTCTTTGCTTGGGTGTTTTTGTTTGKTTTTTTTCCCCATTTCCATTTGCTAAATGGAAATTGCTCATATGGTTAGCTTCAATTAGTTTTCAGCTCTGATTTTCTCTCAATTAAAAATGAAATTGTTTCTGCATATTTTCTTCTGATTTCTTAGTCATTTAACTCAACAATCTAATGGTTGAATAAGTTAAATGTGATTTTCAAATGCAGAGTGCTTCAGATAATTCTTTTCTTTGCTTCTAATAGCCTAGCAACTGTGATAAAGGCCTTTCTAATTTATAAAACACACATATATAAAAATATATTTATCTGTATCTATATATCTATATATATTATTCCCAATATATAGTGATCATAAGCACAAGTTTTTGGTCTTTTTTTATTCCAGAGGGTCTGAACCAACATAGCTAAATATTGATGCCTTCCTGTCATGATGATCTGACAAATTTTGCATAATGTCTAAAGCTTCATGTAACATTTCARTTTTGGCTTCTCCACAAAGCATGTGGAGCCCACTAAATCTCTGTAGAAAATTACTCAGTATATGCTAGTAGACACAACCTAAGTATAGAAACACACTTGATAGACATACAAATTTGTTTCAAAAAGTTAGAAAACAATATTTTGAACAAATATGARAAGTTGTTGCCTATTGTATATACAAGTGTACCATGTCTACAGTGAAAATGCATAAAAATTACAAGATATCCCAAAGTAAAAAAAAATTGTCCAAAGTTAAAAAAAAAAATTAAAAAAAATATTTTATTCAATATTTTTGTTAACTATAGTGAAAAATCACTGTTGTCCAGTAAAACAAACTTTCCACTTCAGTTCCATTTGCTAGATCATATTATCTCTTCATCAAAACCTGTGCAGAACTTTAGAGGATTTGGCACAGAGTATTTTCTCTGTAGAATACTTCAGGAAGGTACTAATAACCTATGAAAATGTGTCATTATCAATTCGATAGCTCTTTATATGCAATTTCTATTAAGATCCSTCAAATCCATTTAGAATTCTATAATGACTTTACCTCTCTCATTCCCTATGTAGGTCTTCTGATAAAAGAGAAATTTATAACAATATCCTTAAATCAGGGTCCAGGTTCATCACAAAAAAAAAAAAAAGGACTAGATTCTATTGGTGAYGGCTCAACAAATAGAATAGCCCACATGATGTGCGACTAAACCCTTTCCTTTGGAAAAAAATGTATGGGCAAAATTTACCTTCAAAATGACAGCAGAATGAGRTGCTGCCTCTATTCTTCCACAGAGCACCTCACTCCTCCTTGATGTGGGAACAACAGCTGCCCATCACACGTCTGCCCAAGACGATTTGACCACACAGGTGTGATGTTCCAGAAGATTCTCCCAGTCTTCTCAATGTGAGGTTTGAATGAAATAAATTACATATTTCTAGTTTTGTTGTTGTTGTTGTTGTTTTGTTGTTTTGTTTGTTTGTTCGTTTGTTTTTGTTTTTTTTTCTTTTGGCTGATCTATCTAAGAAATATGTCAATAAATATTTCTTTATTTAATAGAAAGAAGCAATGAGAATAAGAAAAAAAGAAGCAATGAATATGACTGTAAGTTCTCACAGTATAGCAAAACATTTTTGTATTTAGTGCCACATATATTTTTAAAGGGAGTCTTGTTGATGCCAAACCTAATGTTTCCTGATATTAAATTTGGCAGTCTAAATTTAATGTAAAGCATTTGTTTCAAAGAAGACTGAAATTGAGACCCCTTCCTTTTAATGAATCTCATTTTCCTTGATTGAAGACTTACTATTTTTCTCTTCATATATRGAAGTACATGGAAACATACACAGTTTATTGCGGTTGCAGTTCAGTCAAGGAACTGAAACTTGATGCACATTTTATTTTCTTTGAATTCTATCATTTGCTTTTTTTACGTCTTAGTAAAGAAATCTCTTTTTTTTTTCTCCCATTACTATGCTGATTTTCATTGTTAGAATTCTGTTTTGACATGAAATATAAAGAGTTAGTAAATCATTAACAGAAGCTCTAGGATTTCAGGAGAGATTTCACCTGAAAATCACATTTAGGCTTTGATTTTTTTCATACATTTATGAAGTGGAGAAGTTTTTTGTTAGTAGAGGACATTACTATTATTTAGGTTGTCTATTTAAGACAATGCATAAATGTCTATTTAAGTCAATGCATATCATTCAACAATTCATGTAATAACTTGATTGCCTCAATGAAGTTGAATATCCCTTTTTGGGGAGTTTTGTTTGTTTGTTTGTTTGTTAATTTGATTGGTTGGGTTTGAGGTGGGTTTTTTTTTTAATTTTTTTCCTTTCCCTAGGAAGACAGTGAACCACTCTAGTGTCTTCTGTCATTATTAATATCCATCAATTTTTGGATCATTCACAAGTAAGGAAGTTCATAGAGCCTTCTTTGGGAAAAAAAAAAGAATGCTCAGACCAAGACTCCACCTCATACCTTTCGACTCATTACAGTTCAGATTTCATATTCCCTTTGAAGAGAGCCATAGAGTGCCCAATGCATCGATAGATGACAATATTGTAATGACACCACTTGAAAGAAAAGGAGAGACTCTCAAGGCTCACAGATGTAAATTATTCAAGAAAAAGGTGAAACAAGAAAAGATGAGAGGARTTCACTTTCTTTAAAATTCTAAGTGTTTCAGTACACCAGCCCTGGGCAATTCTTTCAAAGCTAGAAAGAGAGAGGAGATTGGTTTTGCAAAAGAAGACCCAAGGACAAACTTTAAGTGTGATTCTGCCAGAGAGAGACTAGGGGGTGCTGTTTGAGTAATAGCTGAAGATTTTTGTCAGTAAAGCCCCAAATCACATAATTAAATCCATTAATGGGCCAAGGTCTATCCCACTTTAACTAGGCTTCACATGGAAGACCTATTGGAAAGACATGAATGATAATTTCCAGGGTGAAGGCAAATAGATAAGTGTGTTGGCCACTGTGCCAGTGTRGCATCTGAGTTTCAACAGTTGTTCTTCCTCCTCTATGTTTATCTCCTAAATATATTTATGAACAATTCCATTTTGCTGGATGGCTCTTCCAGTTCCTTTCTGCCAACATGACAAGACTTCCTTTTTCATAATTATCATGGCAGTCTTTTCCTAAGCTCACAACCTTGAACTTTGTACTATTGCGTGCCAACCTATTATTGCTGCTGAGGTCCCAGAGTTGCCTAATTTTCTCTATAATTATCTGCACTGACACTACCTTCAACTGAGTGCTTTTAATCCATACCAGTAMTACACTATATTTACAGCTTATATTTTCAATATTGCTATAAAGTCTTGGGCATGTAGTGACAGGACAAGGGGCAGTGGCTTCAAACTGAAAGACATTAGGTGCAAATTAGATATTAGGAAAAAGATTTTTACTGTAATGATCTTGAGACACTGGCGCAGATGGTCCAGAGAAGTCAGGGATGCCCCACCCCTGGAAGTGTTTAAGCCCAGATTAGATGGACTCCCAAGCAACCTGAACTAGTGGAAGGTGCTCCTGGTCATGGCAGGGGATATGGAACTAGGAGATTTTTAAAGTTCCTTCCATCCCAGTCCATTCTCTGATTCTATAATATTCAACAATCCATTTAAAACCTCATTACTTTGCTGAGTTTGCCTGTTAGTTACCATGTGGGGTTCCAAAGTGTTTTTAAAAAGATTCTGGTTAGTAGACCACATTTATTTATTCATTTTATTTATTAAAATGTCTTGGAAAATTTACAGGATTCATACATATTTGTCAGTCTCTCCTAAATTAATTCTGTGATAGTTTTTTTTTTAAAAATTTCTTCCTATCCATTTTAGTCCTTATATTTTTCATTCCATGCCTGTTTCCTCTCTGATTTTACCTGCAAGATGTCAAAGATATTAACACTGAGAAATGAAAAAGACAACTTCCTMAGTTCAGCACCTGACATCCAAATTTAATATTGAATTTGTTATTTATTATTTAAAATGTATTATAGAACTGAATGAGCAGAGCACATAAGCAGGAGTTACCCAGGGGAAGGCATAAGTCATTTTGTGACAGGTTACATGTACTTAATGCAGCTATTCACTTTTTTATTCATGAAAAACTGTGCAGATTCTACATTAAGTGTAGAATACCTTGATGGCCTTGGCTATTTTTGCAATTGAAGGCATCTTYAAATATATTTACCCATATGTCATATGGACCTATGCCCATTTAGAAAGGATTAAAATGAAACATGGAATGTCATCCTTTATTACAAAGCTGTGCCATATTTCATTTTAAAAAGCAGCTTGAGAGATGCTTACTAATTTTTTTTATTAATTATGAAACAAAATCAGAGAGAATGGATGTTGAGAGTAGTTAGCCATGCCCTCTGCAACAAGAATGCTAGCATAATGTAACAGCCAGTACATAGAATATTGTTTTCAATCACTCTTTATAACATTTTRTTCCTTCAGTAAAGCTGTAGTAAATTTATCACTATTATTAACTTACTTTTAGAAATGTAGTTTTCCTGCTGTCTGAAGCTGTGTTAACCAGTAAATCCATCACTGAGGTTAAGACTTGAACGCATTTGTATGAGGAAATTTGCAATGAAGTTATTCTTTTCAGAAAAAAATGAAAAGGCACAGATGCACCCCGCCTAGTTTTGAAATTGAGTTGTCACATCTGCATTAAAGAGATGTTGTTCGAAATTACCTAATTGCTCAAAGGACAGGAAAATCCTCTAGAAGGGCTGTACATCGGAAAAAAGTATTTGGAGGTGACTATTTCCATTCACTAACTGTAGAATGTCTTTAGCTGTAAGCATCTTAAAGTCTGCTAAGTTTGTTTCATAAACAAGCATTTCAGTTCACTATCTAAAGCCTGTTAGCAGGAATTCATTTAAGACACCTCAGAATGTTTTCTGGTTTATTTTGTGGTTTGGATTTTTTTTGGTTGATTGGTTGGTTTGGGGTTTTTTTAACACATGCGTGTATTTTTGTGTTAGGCTTGGGCCCACTTCTACATAAAGAGTCAAGATTTCTGTTGATCAGTACTCATTTTTCATAGGTGAAAAAAATCCTGCATATCACTTTTCCAGATTCTGCCCAGTATGACAGTAGACAGCCTTCTCAAAGWACAAAACTGTACCATTGTTTAAAGAATCACTATATCTGATCTGTGCATACTATGGCTCTGCAACCAATTCAGTGCCTTACTTGCTCTATGAAACCTTTGTCTTTTTATCTAATTAAACTTTATATTACTGAGACTATCTGGCTGTAGGCAAGAAACTATAAAAGAGAATGCAGTGCCAATCTGAACTGGGTTCAATGGGGTGCAACCATACAGAAAGGTGAGATGTTGCAACACGCTGGCTATTGCTAATGATTGTGCTCTTACCTTTGTTTGGTTTTCTTCTGTTATGAAAATAAGAATTTCCAGATTGTGGTAGTAGAATTGTGTTTCTCTTTATCTTGGCATTCAGCTTYTGTCCTATAGGAATTTCATTGCTGCAGGAGATGTAGTTCAACAAAAATATGGTAAGACTCAATTCTGCAGTATTCAACAGAAATACAGAAATGTGGCTCTCAAAGATTGCCTACACCCTACTTTGTCTTCCCTTAATCTTAGAATTGTAAACAATATATTAATGAAGAATCTTCATCTTTTTAACTACAAAATCGCAAATAACTCCTAACTGTGTGGTAATAAATGCATTTTGCCCCTTGTTGACATATGTAAGATAACTCACAAGGAGTATTTTCATGTGCATGTTACTCCCAGGAGTAACAGAGTTGCTCTTCATGAGCTTGTGAAGAATTCAATCATCAAACACCATTAGAGCACAATATCGGGCTCCTGTCTTCTACCAATGTATTTGAGAAACAAACAAATGCATGGCTCCTCCATCTGCCCATATGAAAACAATCTGCCTACATTTCTCCAGCCTCTGTTGTGCCTCAGTAGTCCAACAGAGTCTGATTACTTCARTCTTTTCAAATTCACCTTTAATGAAACTTCCAAGTCTCGCTTTACCAGCAATTTGATGGGTTTATCACCCTCTTATGCTTTTTTCCCAAGTGTTATCTTTGCATCACGTATAGTGTTTTATGGTGTAACTCATTACAGCATTTTAGAAACAACATATRCTTTATCCATTTTTAAGAACTATGTAATATTTAATAGTAAATATCTTGGTTTTCATTAGGACAAAATTTTTAACRCAATCAGTGCTTGGGTTTTGGAAGCATGGACTTTAATATGATGAAGCTGGAACATACAGAGAATGAGGAGAGAACAGTAGGAACTAAGTTCTTTGGTATGCCAAAGAATCTCCCTCACTGTTCAGTGCTCCTAAATTTAAAATTAGAAGTGTTTCACTGCACCTGAATTGCTTTGGCTCAGATAAGTAATTCCAATAGATCGGCTTAAGTGATAATCTTCTAACTTTAAATTTAGACTCACTGAAATGTCTGGTTCCTTCAGAACATAATTTTCCAGGCTGAAGAAGTTGTCCTSTGGAGCTGCAGCTAGCATTAAGGGTAGAGACAGATCAGTGATATTATASAGTCTATTCAGTTACTCAAACCTTGAGTCATTTTTCACTTTCATTTGAAATGTTTATATACAAAGTTTCATTTTAGGGAATGTGTCATATCACACTTATTAATAGGAAAAGTTTACTGAAAGTTCAAAAAGCTTTACACAAGCAAAGACATAATGGAGGCAGGCAAATACAAAATTGTAAATGAACAGAGGCTAGCAAACAAACTTATGATCAAGGCTAAAGAAGAGTCACAGATCATAAAAACTCATACAATGAAATRAGTTTTAAAAGATTTTTAAACATCCCCCTACTTGAGATGAAAATAATGGATGTAATAAGAGAAGTTACAAAGGTRTCACATTTTATGCTTTTCAGGCACATTACAGACTTTGGGGTTACAGATAAAAGATGCTACATTCTGCCAAAAGTTGAGTCACTATTAACTTCTTGAAAATGATCTGACTATATCTAAGATATCTAAAAAAAACCTAAGGGACTTAAAGGCCTTAGTGTGGATTTGCTTCACTGAATTTTTACTCAAACCTCATTCTAGGTAGACTTAAAGGTTGGAAAACTCCTAAACTAAGTTAGGTCTCTGAAAGCTGCTGTCCAGTCTGCATGAGTCATTTAACTTCCTTCCATAATCATCACAGACAGACACATTCCTCCAGAACTGTAGTAATGCACACTTGTTATTTTTTAATAATGTGAATCATACTCTTTCTCTGTGAATCATCTGTGCCATTCTCAATGGTAACATTTTAAAACCTTTATTCAAAACCACAAATATTTACATAAGGTACWGTGCAGAAGAAAAATAGAACGTTCTGTAAGTCTATACCCCACATCAGTTATCCCTTGGTCAGTCCTGTCATCACTGGAAAAGGATGGAGTATTTGTGTTAAATAAGTCTAWGATAATTTTTGAAAAGCTTTCTCTACTGCCTTCTATATAGAAAAAAAGCAAAATTTCATAAGTCAAGGCTCTTCCTGTTGGAACCACCCTCTTCCAAAGAGATGGCAAATGAAATGTCAGTTCATTAAATTGGTGTCTAGTTATATTTATCTTATGTATCACTTCCACTCCATTTGTCTGTCAGTTTTGCATAAACTGAAGTCTTAGTTAATCTAAAACCAGAATACATTTCCACGTTTTTCCTCAGGGGTCATGGAATTTCAAAAAGTATTAGCAGACTTAGTTGACATCTTGAAACACCCCAGGATACTACAGTGCCCTTGGGTGAAAAAGAAAAGGCGGACTTTATGTAAACAAATGTATGGAGATATAAAAACACCCCAAGAACAAAAACAACAGAAAAACAACCAACCATCAAAAAACCCAAACAAACAAACAAACAAACAAACAAACAAAAAACACAAACAAAAATACCCAAACAAGCACACAAACAAAAAGAAGGAAGACAAAAAGAGAAAAATGGTGGAAGTAGAAGATGACCTCTGTGGGAGGAAATGTACTTCAGCCAGTAGTAAAACCAACCCCAAGTAACAGTTTTCAACCCTTTTCAGATAATGAATGCAGCCCTCTCTGCTGTGATATTTAAAAAGGGGATGAAATGAGGCATCGTATAGAAAAGTGCAAGGACAATAATGACCTTCCTTCAAAATAAACAAGCAAGCCGGCTTTATCTGAATTAGGGTCGAGTTTCCTAGATTGTTTGGTGTGTGCATATTACTATATTCAAAAGATACTCAGGGCTGGGAGAGAGCRCTGAGGAAAGAGTTAGAGTGGCAAAGTCAGTGTAATTCTGCTTGCAGCCAATTGCAGAAGTGGGACATCAAAAGCTTAATGTGTTGAGGTTGGGAAGAAGAGAAAAACAGTATAATTTTCAGAAAGTCATRTGGAAAATAAGAACACTTTTAAAAAGAGTAGGTCAAGCTTCTAATGCCTAAATTAGACCCAAATCACTAGACACTTGTGAAAATTTGGCCTTAGTTTTCTTTAGAGTTTGTGTGTTTGTTTATTTCGTTAACATATAATTGTTTTCATAAAATCTGCTGCGACATGCACTGTCTGTGCTGAACTTTCTGAGGTAAAAGATGTCAATTCAACCTACACACCAGAAATTGTAGAGCAGAAGTCAGACAGTGGGGGAGGGGGGGTGGGGAAAAAGGAACCACATGGAAAGATTCAGGCAATTTTATGTAAATGATAACTTGAAAGAAGGTGTGAAATGGAAATTCCCGGAACATCTAGTGGCAGGCTGAAGCACTTATGCTAGGAGTATAAATATTTGAAGCTCCTTCTGTAGTCAATAAAGACAGAAAGAGAGGSGAAATAATGTCTAGAGCATGATTAAGCCTATCAGAGTTGTGACCTGTCCTCCAGAGCATCTCCACGCGCTGGCATTCACCCTGTGCTATCCAGCATTAGACCAAGTGGGAGATTGATTTTTCATCATCAGTGTCAGGCAAGTGTTTTGGGATTAAGTGAATCACCCTCTTGGAATGCCTTGTTCTCTCCATTAACTAGAAAGGAATGTGATTTGGACCAGTTTTAGCTTTGTCAAAGACCTCTTAAACACCTGGATTTTCACTCCTAAGGCATATATTTTTAGCAACTAAATTTAGTTGGGATGAACTTCAGCTCTATAGTTCTGACCCTTTGTTGCTGAAATCAGTAGTTGTTTTACTGAGTCAGCTGGGTGTGTAAATGAGACTGATATGCTTAGTCAGTGATAATGTAATTGTCTTTCAAAAAGTAGATAACAAAACAAAAAAAAAAGCAAAAGAACAAAAAATGCCTGAACCAGTCCAAAATTCAAGTGTAATAATAATCTGATAAAAAAGATTAAAAAATGTGAACTTTCTATTTGATCACCTGGTCTACCAGATCAATACCAAGATGTTTATTAATGAAAATCAGAAAGATACAATCAAAGGAAGTTAAATTATACCAAATTTTGCAGATTAATTTGAAAAGGTAATGCARTATTTCTGGGTCTCTGTAATCTGTTAACTGTCCAGTTCTTCATCCCAGACAAAATCAGGAGGTGAAAAGATGCCTTTCAAGGAAAATTAAAAGTGCACTTACAGGTGGAGAAGGTGAAATCGAAGACATRGGACTTAAGGGGTTTAAGTTTGCTTTGAGGATATAGTCTCTCATACTTTGTTGAAATGGGAGAGGGGCAGACACACTAGATAATCTCTAGAGGTCCTTTCCAGCATAACCATTGTAAGATTCAGTGATTCTATGAAGATGATTTGAACATCATTAGACAATTTATTGTATTATGGGCTTCGAGGTTATTTTGATAAACTACTGTACTATATTGCAAATTACTTTTCTGTTGCTCATGTGATTTACAGAATAGGAATTACTAAAGTGGGTGTTAATAAATCATGACCCATCACCTAAAAGTGAATGATAGATGACAAAATGTTATCTTATGAAAAAGCCATTATTTTATACCTGCAGCTGAAAAGTAACTTAATCACTTTTTATAGTTCATTACTTAAGCCACCAATTTGTAAATACTTAAGCCACCACACCTTGGTAAACAACTCATGAAAATATGGAGATGCAAACAGTAATGTCCTAATTTGTTCCAAATTTATAAAACCAAGCATGCACAGACATGAACAGCAATTTCAAGTTTCAGATACTCAGACAGACACAACCTTTTAGATAAATCTGGTTCTCCCAGATTTATATTGCCCATCCTAACCCTGCTTTAGTTCCACTTTCATGTCATTTTCACTTTAGTATGTGGTAAAACATAACAGTATATCATACCCTCACAGATAAAAGTACTCCTCCTCTCCAAGCAGCTCTATAAAACTAAATGACCCTGCTGAGCTATGTCCACTCCTTTGCATAAGATTTAGCTGTAAAGGGGAAGCAGAGTTGAAAAGTAAGACTCGCCTTTAAGATTTATAATGATAACAAGCTCCTCTGGAGCAGCAGTTACAGAAGTTATGAAAATATGTCATAGATATCATTAACTGTCAGTGACTTCATCCTGAAGCTATTAGCTAGTAATTTGTAACAGTAATAACAGTTTTGTCAGAAGCCATACTTAATTACATATATAAACTTCAGTTCAGTTCTCTTAAATTAAAACGTATGTCACTCTAATTAGAAATATATGATGTTCTTGATAAGTATTCTTAAACTGGCTGTGTTTAGTATCTTTCCTTATGAGGCTTTTTTCAGCACTCTGATACTTTATGGTGCTCTGGTATTCGATAAGGACTGATTCTGCTTTTCATAAGTTAAACCACTTTGAGACAAACTGATGTTATTAGCTAAAAGAAAACTGACATTTCTTCATTAATCAAATAATGATGGATGGAAATATACTGAATGATCATTATTTCRTCAAGAGTAAAGGCATGTCCTAATGGACGTGAAATAACCACAGTGGTCAATGACTGATTTTAGTGTCACTGCAGTCTTATAATTAAAGCTCCAAATTGAGAAGTAAGACATGTATCTAGGCTCTTAATTAACCCAGTGACAGAAGCTGTAATGATTTGAGGTTGTACCTATACATTACTTACCCATTGTGTGTAATAATGGCAATTCTCTCTTTGTAACTATGTCAGTCAACATGTTTTGCTTTGAAGATTTTGGTTACTTATTTTTCTGATGCCTTTTCTTTCTTTCACTCCATATTGAATATYTGTGTTCTACCTTGGTGATCATCCATCCCCACAGAAACTCCACTGTAGAAAAGCGTAGCTTATCCTAATGATCAARTACAATTACAGAATTACCCTAGGGAAGATCAGCTAGTGGAGATCTTTGTAATACAGTGAGGCAAAAGTCTCTCTCTTCTTGCTCTTATGCAGTGTCCATCATCTGTGCTCTCCAAGTGGCCCCATGCAATTGTGTCTTCCTCATTGCATAATACTTCAAAAGGAAAACACAATGCCCACTCCAAAAATTTGCCACATAGGACATGTGAATTCCAGGACACTCAGTTGGCCTTCCACTTATGAGGAAAAAGCTTTAATCATAAAGGTATTCTGCAAAATGTGGGACTTGAAACACCATCTTCTTTTTTTGTGAAGAATTGCTCGTGCTCCATTTGTCATCATGGCGGGCTGGAACTCAAGAGAATACCTGCTCCCAACAGTGCTCCTTGTTCCTTTTATTGCCTAAGTTTGATGGACATGATAGACATCTGAAGATCTTCATAAATATATATAAGCAAATATATACATTTGCTTTAGGAGGATCCCACAGAATGAGATGGTTCATAAATATAGATACATAGATACAGCATTAAACGAATGCCTCAGGCACTGTATATCTCAAAAGACATTCTTTAGATGAAATCTCACAATGCATTTGTAAAACTGGCACATTGGTGCTGAACTGGATGCTTTGMAAAGTTTACTGTACATGTAGAGCAACCTCCTTAAAATCCACATTTTTTTCACTGTTCTTATTCCTGTCAATGAACTTAAAAAAATTGAGAAATCAAATAATGCTTGCACTTGACAAATCACAACAGGAAAATGAAAAGATAGAGGTCACATTCAATTCCACTAATATAACCTAACAACAAGGTAGGTTCATTCAGTGTTTGAAACAGTTTTGCAAGTGATGTTGAAAATACAACAGATTTGTSTTGTCCTTCTGGGGTGAAGAAATCATCTTCCAAAGTACCCTTAGAAACAAAAGTGTAGAAATACAAAAGAAGGAAAAGGCTTTCTTTTATGTTTGGAATATGGAAAAAAATAATAAAAATTAGTTTGAAAAAGCATCAGGTAAGCAACATAAGTACTGTCAGAGAGGGGTGGGGGCAAGTATGTTTATGATGATGCCATCAGTGTACTTTAGAATCTGAAGGTTAAAGACAAGAAGCAATAATGATGATAAGTAAAGGGTACAAAAATATTATAAAGGTCATCTGAAAACCTGAGACTGTCTCTGGTAAGTTTTTACTTAAAAGATCTCATACCACCAAAAATACCCTTTAACCTACCTTTTTAATCTTGTAACCATGAGGTGTAATTAAACAAGGTTAAGTGTGATAGGTCCTAGAATATGTAGCATGTAATAATAAAATCCTWGTAAGGAAATAAAAACTCTAGCTAAATAGCCTCTAAATAGTTTGGTTAGGAGAACTGATCTGTAATTATTACTGCCAGGTCATGTTTTCTAAATGAAAAAAAAAAGAAATAATTATGCACRTTCCATAGTTGGTGAACACTGATGCCAGCTTATGTGAGTTTAAAGTTTTCTACTTACTAAAACTGTGTAACTGTTATTACTGTAACAAAATTGCTAACATGGAAATTAAATGTATTTGGATATCAAAACAGTTTATCTACAGATATACAAATCATTTTAAGTATTACATAACCTCCATATCTTGCAGACAGGGAGATGTCAAGGTCTGTGAGGAAAGTTGGGTAGGTCAGCTCAGCAGTCCCAGCTGTGCAGTGCACAATCCTAAAATGAATAGCCATGAGGACCCCTGGAAGGCCACTTTGGTGCTCTGTCCTCCTGTCTTTTTGAATCTCCCTCAGGGTGCTCTCTCRGGTATTCCTGTAATCTCTCATATATTCATGCAGTTTCYCTTGTCTGCCCCTGAAGCTGTGCCGTCTGCATGTCTCCAAGAGCACCTTTCARAACACTTAATGTGTGTCTTGCCATTTTTCTCTTCCCAAGAAGGCCACCAGGAGCATTTCCCCCAGCGTCTGCCCCAAAATCCTCCCTGTGTTTTCCCCCCAAAGCCTCTCTCCTGTTTTCCCAAGAACATATCTTCTRTGTATCTTCCTAAGAGTCTTTCCCCTTAAAACTCCTCCAACAGCTTCTATCCCTGTTTCCCCAAGCACCTTTCACCATGTCTTCCAGAAAAGCATATCACTCATGTCTCTTGCCCTAACAGCTTCTCTTGTGAAAATATGTGTGAGCTGGAGCTACACAGGCTTCTCTGTCTGGCTGCAGAAATATCCATACCCCTCAATGCTGCCAGCTCTTCCCAGTACAAACCTGGATAATAAAGCCATCAAACCACCACACAAAGGTGAAGAATATGAGCATGAAGGGGGAGGATGGTGCWGCATGGCTGACCATAGCTTTGTGCCACTGCACAGCCCTAGTGAGGGAAGAAAGTCTGAGYTAAGTGACCTCAGCACCCAGAGCTAAACACAGATCTCACAAGGTGTGTTAGGAGTGTCTGTATAGTACAGGAAGGGTGCTGGTTTTGTGTGACGTACAGCATACTGTTACTGTGCGTTAACTGACCTAGCTTTTGGAGGTACTGACTTTGTATGTCTCCACTCAGCCACCAGACTTTTCATGTACACCAAAACTTGTTTGAATTGCACTCACTGCATAGTACTCCTTAGCTCTGTGTTTTACTAACACGAAATAGCATCTATTTTGAAACAAATCCATAAATTCAATATAGCCTGTTTCCTGCATGCAGTGTCTGTGAGCAGACTGGCGGTATTTAAATGGAATGGAATTTGATTTCTGTTGTTAGGATTATTATTTTTAGATAGAATCTTTTACTTCATGGATCAGTGTCCATGTTTAAAATTCATTCCCTAGCACAGGTCAGATAAAATTGCACATGATTGTTCGTGTTTGGATGAGCATAGAAGCAATTCTGTAAGAAATCCCTCTGTGTGCCAATCAGTTTTTGAAAATGCCTGTGACTATGAAACTTGCTTGTGTATGTGATCCTGCCTGCAACATTTGATTGCCTGAAGRTATGCAAGTAGGTTAAGAGATGCAAACATGGGTAAAGCGAAATAATCTACAAATGTGAATATTCATGCAATCTGAGAATTCTCTTCCTATAATTACAGTTCCTCAAAAAATGTTTATTGCATTTCAAGACACTTGTATCATTTATTTATTTATTTATTCATTTATTTATYAGTGGTGGAGAGAAAACTGAATAGGCATCTTTTTTTTTCTTTTCATGTGTCTAGTCACCAATCACATCTTTCTCTCCCTCCCCTGAATGCAACTCTGACTTCAGTAAGTGGTGTTGGTTTCTCAGTAACTTTTGCAAATCAGTTTACTTAATTAAATTTYGAAACGTAGGCGATTTGGGTGAAACCAAATTGAGATTAAGACATGTAAATTTAGAGAGTTTATTCTACTGCCTAAACACAGATGTCTACACCATTCCAAACACATTGTCTAGCCTCTAATGGGTACTTCAGAAGGGCATGAATCTCCAATAGGTTCTGTGTCATATCTGTCAGACCTGTGCAGATGTCTTTGATACTCTAGGGCTTCTGAAATTGCAATACAAACAGAAATGAGGCTTGTGGCAGAGTACTAGACTTGAAATATTTTTAGTAGCTTTTCAAGTGAAATTCAGTTACCTAAACAAAGGCACACAATGCCATTTGAAAGCATACTCAGAAAATCTGCTAAGAGCTGACAGATATGATACAGGACCTGCAGAAGCTCACCATATTCAGAATGGCATCTAGAGACTAAATGGAGCACATAACAATGTCACTGAATTAGACAAGAAGAAAAGAGCTGTGGGTGATACATTCAAATGTAAAATCCTGCATAATATTGCTGTTTGCAGGGGTGCGGGTTCTCAAAGAATAAACTCTGCTCTTACCTGCTCGATCTCACAAGATTTTGCTCTTTCCTTGTGAAAGTTTTACTTTTCTGTAAATATTTCATATCAGTTCTTTGAAATATTTAGACTTTGCTCTCATACCATGAACATTTTTTAGAAAGAAATATATTTCCAATAAAGTGGTATTCTGTCCTGCTGCCTTCTGATAAAGCTGCTATGGATATCCTCAAGAGAGTACATTCTTTTGTGCACTCTTTAGTACCCATTTCCAAGCTGGAGCTGCAATATGCAAGAAGAGCTATTCCAAAGACATTAATGGCTTTAAGTGGGAATGGCACCACCTATTTATTTGCAAATATATCAACATTCAAGAATACTTGTGTCTTTAAGAAGGAAAACAAACACAATTGAAGACTTGTATCCCTTAAATTCATATAATTATTTACCTGGAAACAGTTTTTCCTTGGACATCAGGCAGAGATTTAGTCTCAGAAGGAGTCTGAAGGTTTTATTTAAAACAGTTTCACAGGGAATAAAGTGCGTAGTCCTATGGGCTTGATGGGGCCTGCTGTTTCTGTGGCAACAAACTTGTATGAGGTTAATTCTTCCTCACAGTAAGGTTACTTTGATCACCCTCACTGGGAGCTCTCTAGCATGTATTAGCATGTATTCTAGATTGATTTAGCAATGTAAGGAGTTGTAATGTAAATGACAGGCATCTCTGTGGAAAAGCAATATAATCTGAGATCATAAAGGTTTCGTAATCTATAGTGTTCAGGTCAGTCAAGTCTCTGACCAGGATTCTATATGTTCAGCTGCCATAGTTTAACCTCAATAGGTAACTAAGCACCACACATCCTCTCTCTCACTTTCCCCTAGTGGGATGGAGAGGAGAATCAGAAGGGTAAGAGAAGCCATGGGATTAGGTAAACAGTTTAGATAAATCAGTTTAATAACTAAAATACAACCCTCAAACCAAAGAAAACAAAACCCAATAAATAAAAGGGTACAGAAACAAAACATGATGTAAGAGAACCCAGCTGCTCAGCACCAACAGACYAACACCCAGCCAGTCCCTGGGCAATGTTGGCCACAGCCAGCCTCTCTCTACCCCCCAGTTTTATTGCTGAGTGTGATGCCATATAGTCCGGAATATCCCTTTGGTCAGTTGGGGGCAGCTGTCCTGCTGTGTCCCATAACAACCTGTGCACTCCCAGCCTACTCATTGTGTGAGAGGCAGAGAAGGCCCTGACTGTGTCAGCGCTGCTCACAAATAACTGAAACACCTTTGTTTTATCAATAGTTTTCATCACAGATTCAAAACATAGCACCATGCAAGCTACCATGAAGGAAATAAACTCTATCCTAGTCAAAGGCAGTACAATAGTCACTGCTTTTTACACACCATTTACATCAGGTTCATGTCCCACACTATAAAATGGATCCCTATTAACCAGTACCTCAACCCATCCTTGTACATATATATACACTGGCATCATTCTTACAGTTTATGGACCACCCATGTGAAATGTCCATAAAATGAACATAAAATATAATACTCACACAAATGTCTGTTGTGTTTGTTTAGTCCATGACTTTGGTCTCCATCTGTTGTGGTGGCCACTCCAGACAGGAGAGGTAGTGTGTTGTGTGACATTATTGGGCATCAAAACCACCTCAGGTCAGATCACTGTCCCACTTGCACTGCTTCTTGTGAGTCTCATCCTCCATATTCATGTGGTTCCTGCTCCAGTACTTCCTATAACATGTAATTTAAATCAGGAGTTACAGCAATATAGAGGTATATCCATTACAATATCTGTCCCTGAGCCCTTTGGCCAAGGCCATAGGGTTGCGATTAATTCTTCCCTGGATTCTAGCTTGGTTAGCAGCAAGCAGTTCTTGGTATAATACTGTGAGATATGACAACCACAACAGTGGTGACATGAATCATCATATAATGCTGGCATCGTAAGTCAATGGCATTATACTATTCAAATAATGTGTTATTTTTACTCAAAAGAAGTATGTGCCCTAGTTGAAGTCTCTTAACTTGTTCCATCTTGAATCTGAGCACAGGCATAGCATACTATAAAATTAAGAATGGCAAGAGCAATTTCAGAAACTGCAGTCAGAAAGAGATTAAATGTATGCTCTGTATGTAGGAAGCTAGTAGTCCTTTTCATTAACAAGAGCAGTACATGCTTTTTCTTTCACAGTTCTGTTACATTAGTGGAATACATTGCATTTTTATTAACATTAAAGTGTTAGACAAATTATTACAGATTTTCTTTCCCAAGGGCTACAGTAGTTGGAAAAGTTTCTTTCATGTGTCAGCTAAGATGGGTAGTCCAGTATGGAGACTGAAAATAAGAGAGGGATCAGTTTGCAGACCTATATATCTTTGTACAAAACCACTTTACTTTTGATCAAAATCTCCAGTGTATGATTTTCTATTTGTTTTTGTGCAGAAGGATCATAAGATGCTCAWATGTGATTTCTGGGCAAGGCACACTTCCAGAATCCATTGATAGCTTTGCAGCCCACTCCATTCCTTGTTAGGCTGTTCAGTGAATAGGCAATGAAAAATCTCCTCTGCAGAGAGATGAATTCCACCAGTAGCCTGGAAAATGTGTTCTCTTCCCTCTGGACTCACAGAAGATTAATGCCCTCCAAGGCTTGCCTAGCTTTAAATAACACTGAAAGAAGAATAGGTTCCCTAGTCTGATTTGTCCTAATCCAGAAAATTAAAAATCCATCAGAATATAACTGTCTAAAGAAATTAAATTTTAAGTATTAATATCATTGTTTTTGCTTATATATCCAGAAGGAGTATCTGAACATTCCATAATCCAAATTGTTAAAAAGTATTCTGTTACCATGAAAATATGTTTTCAGGTGAGAGAGAGTAGAAGGATTAATTTTCTTTAAGTCTTCCTATGGATAAAATGCAGATCTATCCTAAAAATGTAATACATTTGCTATTGGATCAGACTAATAGTACATCTAGTCCATACTCTGTCTCAGACAATAGCAATGAGGAAAAGTTATTTAAAGAGAGGAGCTAAGCCTGCTCATTTTCTGCAGTCCATCCCTAGTGTATTTCTCTTACATTTATGACCATTGTTTGGGATTCTAGACAGAAAATCCCTTTCCTAGTCATTTTAGCATCCCTTTATGGATCTGTTATATGGGAATTTGTTCCATCCCTCCTTGAACTTGCTGAACCTGATTGCCACCAAAATCTCCTATAGGAGAAGGTTCCAGGACTTCACTGCCCACCATGCAAAAATGCTCCTCTTACATTTTTAACTGGTCTCCTGTTACTTCCACTGCTATCCTAGTTTCAGCAGTTTGGGACTTGGGGAGTAATAATATTATATTCACCTGATCACTTACTTCCTTCTATTTTCTTCAAACTGGACAGAAATTAATGTTTCTACCATGTCCTACCTCTGCCAGCTTTAACCTTCTGTATCTCTAAGCTAAACAGCCTGGAATACCACAGTCTATTACACAGCAGCTGATTTCAACAGTTCTGGATATTCACATTAAAAGAGTGCAGGGAAAACAACTCTTTTGTCAAGAGTAGCCCAAAACTRGGTGTAGTACTCTGACTGAAGCTTTCTTCAATGAGGCAGAAGGATTTATAYATCTTCCAGGTTATTCTTTTATTCACACCTTACAGTGGAATATATTTTTACATCATAATGCAAATGAGAACCCCACTTAGTACTTCTATTTTGGTGATAAAACACTAATAAATTTACTCAAGATTTGGTTATTGGAATGACTTTCACTGTTTTTTTGCCGCTTTTTAAAAAAATAATGAAAATGGCACTTTGTGTCAAAGTCCTTGTGATATTTTTCCTTGAGATTCTTCCCAAGGACTCACTCCAGCACTTTCAGAAGTGCATGCAGATATGATCATATTAGAATTTAGACCTTCTTATWCTGGGGAGACTAGTTTCCTTAGATATCCAGACTGCCCTGACTTCTGGTGAAAATCCAGGACAGGAGTCCAAATTGAGTGTGGATGTGAAAGCCTGGTTTTTGTCATAGAGCTGTAAAATTTAAGATATTTCTTCCTCTAACTTTTGTCAGGAATGGTTTGTGTACCTTGCCTCCTGATTGATTGTCCTGAAGAAGGGGTTTTACTCTCATTTCGCTTCTCCTGATATATAAACAAAGAATCCATAATCCAATATTTAAGACCAGATGCTGGAACTGAGAAGAAGGAGTTTTCTCCGAGTCCAAGCAGACTGGTAGGCTACACATTGTCAGCTGTCTCACCCAGTGGATGAGCATGAGCTTCACACCAAGCACCAGGAATCCATAAACTAAAGGTTCTTTCTCACCCCCTTTCCTCCTCCACCCTCAGCAATTCCATGCCTGAACAGAAGAGAGAATCTCATTGCTCCYCTCTGACACAATGCAAAGAAAGGGCAGGAGAGCACAAAGCAAACCTCATTTCCATTACTTAGCCTACACCCAGACACAGTGGTGGCAGGATTTCTTGGTTTCTTGAACCAGGTTGAAAACAGCAACCTGCATCTACTCAGTGCAGTCTAGCTCTGATGAACACAGATGTGGGTTTGTTTTTTTTTTTTTTCTTCTTTAATGAGAATGTATCACTGGTACACACAGCATTTGTGCAGCTGGCATGAATATTTCTGCACCTGAYGCCAGCTTACCTCAATTAACAGAACATGCACATCATCATCCTGCTTAAAATGAAGTCAGCCTAGACAAAACCATTTTAGAACASTTAAACTTTAAGAAAACACAGTGTAAAAAAGCCAAAAGTCTCTCAGGTGTTACTGGTGCAATTTTAGTCATACACTGCCATAYTCCTGCCTCCTGAAGGTAAATGTATTTGTTAAGGTGCTTTTCTGAAAATGTAATAAGCATGTGGTGGAGGTGGACAGAATATGCCAATRGATAGACCAAGCCTTAATGCTTTTACTAATATTAAATAAAAGGCAATACACAGAGTAGAGAAAAGCAAAAAATGCTCATGAAATAAGAGAAGCGTGGGAAAGTAGTTTAACTTAGCCAAGCAGTGAGGAGACAGCAAAAGTATATTAGGGTCATGGTGTGGTCATGTGACAAGCTAGGAAAATAATTAGAAATGAGTATAAATGGGGCAATATTGCATTTTTCAAGGCTAGGGCAAATAATGTTACTGATACTGAAACAAGAGACGGCCTAGTGAATTTCTGATTTATAAAAGAAATGGGAAAGTTTTGCAAGTTTTGAACCTAATCGGGATCTCAAATTGGAAGTTATGAATCTGCCACTCCTTAGAATTTCAGTCAGATTGTCGAGCCATGAGGGCTGTTGGGAAAACATGCTAAGGCATTTTTCTGTGGCTACACACAGCTGAATATCCAGAGTGCTGGCAGTGATTAGGGCATAGAAGAGTTGCAGAGAAACAGGAGACATCAAGAGAAGCTACTGAGGCAGTTCTTTGAAGTGTACACCATGATAGGAAACATATAAGCATGGATCTTCTCTCACTATCCTGATTATTTCTCTTGCTTTCTCTGAAATAAACCTGATGCCATGGACTRGATTCTCTAGGCTGGATACAATCTCTGGCTTTTTAAGAGATCAAGACACTGTTATGAATATTGTCACATCAAGCTGTCAGGTGGTCACGCCATTTATGCTTTGAATTAGAATCTGAAAAGCCAGACATCAGAGTTTAGATTACTAGTTTGTTCTCTGTGTTCTTCAACTTTCTGTATCTGGATACAATAGGAACAAATTTGCACAATATATACATAACTACAGAGTTTTGCATGTAGCTTTTCCTCTGAAAGCATTGATTTAGGTGCATATTACCTCAAATATATTTTGAATGTATTACTGATTATGGTTACTTTTGGTCATCTTGATCTTAGCTGTAAATCAATAATTTAATGATTACAAAATTACCATCATCAGCTGATGTAAGAGGTTTTATTTTTAGCTTTAAACATAACATAAAGTGATATTTGTATTCCATTTTCCAAGATACTCTTAAAACATATTTTAGATAAGCTGTTTAATATGTACCAGTGACTTTTAGCAGTTTAGTTGATTMCTACTAAATACTTGGTATAAAAATTTAGGAGTCCAGTAAAGAAGAAATTTTATTTTCTCARATTCTTTTTCCATTAGTGTCATCAGTTACAAGTCAAGTTCAAAATTAGCGAAACATGGCAACAAGATTAAATGCTAGTATGAGACTTCTCACACCATTTTATATTCATTACACAAGATGATATAAAGCACTGTAAACTGTACTTATGTTTGTCTTTGTTTTGGCTGACTTTTAATCTCACTGACTTCTTTTTTTAATGCTGCCATGAACATTATACCAGCCCCTCCTTTACTCTTTTCCTAAGTGTACAGAAAATGTGTGTCTGAAGTATCTGTCAGGTCACTGGTATAAACATCTGTCTACTGTTTCTTCTTCTACAGAAGGTTATATTTGTTATTATGATTCTGTATATTAACTTTGTTTATACATAAGCTTCCTAATTGTTGTGGCTATTATTACTATTATTATTATTATTTTGTCTGTGAAGCATAGAAAGATATATCTGGAGGCTGAAATCAAACCTCTTGCTGATTCTCTCAAATGAAATTTGTTCACTACTTCCCTTCCTAGAAATGTGTACTGTCATATGCAATAATCATAACACAGATAGATACTTCATATGAGAATAATTTAATTGTCTGTTCTGCTCAACCATTTTTWAATGAATTCCTAACAATCTGAGGGCAAGCTGTTGGAGAGGTATTATTAAATTTTATATTTGCTTTGCAGTTTTCTTCACCACTGGTTCATCTATTTAGGTACACAATGACATTAACTTTTTCTTACAAATAAAAGCTTTGAATATTTGTTATTCACGAAATACAAAGTTTAAAGCTTCATTTCAGATATTTGCTGGTCATAAAAAAGTAAATTAAGACATATTTTCATTTAAATCCCCCAAAAAAACCTGTCAGGAAAAATATTGAAACCTGCAGGAAATGTGAAATTGATAGCTTAGMGTGCACTAAGAATATTTTAAAAGCTCCAGCAAAATTATTCCATTGGTTTTAATTTCTTTAGGTATTAACCAGTTCTTCAGTTATGTAAAAGGAAGACAGGACTATGAGTTATTATTATTATTTTTATTATTATTATTATTATTATTATTATTATTATTATTATTATTATTATTATTATTATTATTATTATTATTATTATATACAAGTCTAGCCTTTCACCTTTTATTCACCCCTTCAAGAAACTGAATAGATTTAATATTTTTGATCCCTCTTCCAGTAGAAGTTTTTTTAAATCTATAAACATTCTCATTTCCCTTTCTTTGTACTGTTTCTTTTCTGCTGTGTCATTTAACATCAAAATAAACATCAATGAATCCTGAATTTTTGAAATATATGTCATCAGTGTCTTACCCTTCAAGCAATTGCATGTCTTTTAGGTATCTCTGGTTSTTATAGAGCAGTTCTTAACTTTTTCAGTATT
Source organism: Malurus melanocephalus (assembly GCF_030028575.1). Classification (NCBI taxonomy): domain Eukaryota; kingdom Metazoa; phylum Chordata; class Aves; order Passeriformes; family Maluridae; genus Malurus; species Malurus melanocephalus. Next base: position 1,919,007 of record NW_026623295.1, on the reverse strand, counting down.
TTCCATCATTACTCAATTAAAACTAAGCCTCATTAGTATTTGTATTTAATACATYTATAAATTGAGACAMAGTTTACAAGCTAATCCCAGGAGCAGTCAATGAATGTCAGGAGATTATCAGGGGACAAGGGAAGGGTTACAGATGTCATCTGTCTGGACTTSTGGAAAGTCTTTGTCAAAAAATCCTTCTCTCAAACTGGAGAGAGATGGATTTGCAGAGTGAAGTTTAGATGTGTAAGAAAGTGATTGGACAGTCACACCCACAGGGGAGTGGTCAACAGCTCAGAGTCCCAATGGACATCAGTGGTGTCCCTCAGGGGTCTGTACAGGTACAGTCTTATTTAATATYTTCAAAGACAGAAGGACTGAGTGCATCCTCAGCAAATTTACAGATGATACCAAGATGGGTGACTCAATTACCACACCTGAAGGATGGAATGCCAACCAGAGGGAACTGGACAAGCCTGAAAATTGCACCCATTGGGATCTCATGAGGTTCAACAAGGGCAAGTGCAAGGTGCTGAACATGGGTCAGAGCAACTCCCAGTATCAGCACAGGGGRATGGACAGATCGAGACCWGCCCTGGGGAGAAGGTCTTGTGGGGTGCTGCTGGGTGGGAGGCTGGACATGACCCAACCATGTKCACGCACAGCCCAGASAGCCAAACGTGTCCTGGGCTGCATCCAAAGCAGCGTGGGCAGCAGGGCAAGGCAGAGGATTCTGCCYCTCTGCTCTGCTCTCGTGAGATCCCACCTGGCACACTGCATCCAGCTYTGGGGTGCAGCACAGGATGGACACTGATGTGTTGGARCAAGTCCAAAGGGCCACCAAGTTGGTTAGAAAGATGGAGGACATCTCCTGTGAGGAAAGTCTCAGAGAATTGTTGGGGTTTTTTCATCCTGATAGAGAGAAGACTGKGGGGTGATCTAATTGTGGCCTTCCAGTWCCTGRTGGGAGCCTACAAGGAAGATGGAGAGACACTGTTTGCAAAGACATACAGTGATAAGACAAGGGAGAATGGCTTMAAACTGRAAGGGAGTAGGTTAGACTGGATGTTAGAAGAAAWTTTTTTGCTSTGAGGGTGGTAAGGCACTGGCACAGGTTCCCCAGARAAGTTGTGGRTGCCCCATCGCTRGAAGTGTTTCAGGTCAGGCTGGATGGGGCTCTGAGCARCTTGGTCTAGTGGAAAGTGCCATGGCAGGGGGCTGGAACTGGATGATATTTAAGGRCMTTTCCAACCCATGCCATTCTATGATTWTTCCATCAAATAATGAATCAGCAGTTAAGATGGAGTTTTAATTATATTTYCTACACCCCTAGGCAGCCCAAATTTTGCCTGACATAGGCTATTTCTAGTAGAGAATCCCGGCATGCTGCTGCCAACAATACCTCCTTATTGCAGTCTGACTTCATACTGGGGAGAGATCTGCATGTATGTCAGCTTCCTGTACCTTGATTTCAGAGTCAAATAACCTGGGTGCACATCCCAGATGCAATCATGGTTTTCCAGTGATGTTGAAGATGGTGGCACACAGATTCACTACACGCTCTGTAATGCACACAGATATTAGCAAGCATAAGGGAGTATTTACTTTTCTTGTCTGTCTTCATTATCTGCAAGGTTCTGGCTGTGTGTACCTAGGAAAGATGGAATGGAAAACCTTAGTTATGCTATAAAAAAGCAATAAATTCTTTTTAATTGAAAGATTAATATTCAATAATTGTCTCTTGTAAAATACATAAACACATCTGAGAGAAAAACCCAAGCAACTTTTACTTAGCATATTCTAGGCAGGTAGGTCAACAGCAAGAACAGGGGAAAGATCTGACTTATTTGTTCTTCTTGGAGTCAGAAATTCTGCATTCTCAAAGACTCATCTTCAACAGGCAGGATATCCATCCATCTTCAGTGCTCTACAGCTTTGTGACAGAAAAAAATGTGAGATTTAGAGGTTAAAKTCTCTGTGAGCTGAGAGTTTTGCTAACTTTTAGGACTATTTTTCAYTTGGGACTTTTTGCTGAGTGTTCTAAGTTATGATGCAAAAGTCAGGTAATTTTTACCTAATTGTAAGCAAAAATGTTGGTGTCAGCACCTAAAAACAAAATACAATTTTAAAGTCACAGCTTAACTGGGATTTCTACATGTCACTTTGAAAGCRGTTTTAAGCCCAGAAAGGCTACTCAGGTTTCTGCTTTTTGGTGTGTCTTAAGAACATCCAAGCATTCAAGTATGTCCACTGTTAAGATCCTTCAATTTMAAATCACAAGACAGCAGTTACTCCATTTTAGGTGTTGCAACACTGAGCCTTGTAGTAYTTACATGGGGGCCTAGATAACCAAACTGCTCACCAATGGTAGTCATCACTGAGCATGTGTAACAGTATCACTAATACARAAACTTTTTCCAGAATGGCTCTTTTGTCTTTTCAGGAACTTATGTAGTTTTGACAGATTTTTCTTTAATATAGACACTTATATTTGATCTAAGTTGTACTTTAATGCTCAGCATTTTTATGAATCAAAGGGAAATAGGTATTTCACTGGCTTTAGGAGCCTAAATACTTATGAGGATCTAGTTCATGCATAACCAATAGCTCATGAATCATAAAATCTGTAAGGCTGGAAAAGACCTTTAAGATCATAAATTCCARTTGCTAACCTAACATGGACAAGTCCACCACTAAAGCATGGCATTCTAAGAGAAGAAATCTTTCCTAATATCCAATCTAAACTTCCCCTGGTRCAACTTGAGACCATTTCCACTCATCTTATAACTTTTTACTCAGAAGAAGACCAACAACTACTTTGGTTTAWACTCCTTTCAGGCTGATGTAGGGAGTAATAAGGTCCTTCCTGAGCSTCCTTCAGGCTGAACAACCCCACCTCTTTCAGCCCCTCCTTGTAAGACTTGTGCTCCAGAACCTTCACCATGAAGGGCAGCTTCATTGCCCTTCTCTGGACACAGTCCAGCACCTCAATGTCTTTCTTTGAAAGCGAGGGTCCCAAAACTGAGCACAGGATTTGATGTGCCAACTCATAAGATGTGATGGTTGCATTTTACTCTTTAACAAAACTAGCAGCAGTTTGGTACATTCTCCAAAAGAGGTAAAGGCTTAATCCATTGCATGGCCAAAAGCTCCTYTAGCAAGCCTCAGAGGAGAAGAGAGACACAGTGAGAATTGATGTGCATGAACTTGGAACACCAGTCATGGAATAAGCAATTAACAGCAGGTGTTTTTTCCAAGACTAATTTATCATAAAACCAAAGAAGTTGTGGATACAAGGAATCTCATGCATTACTTTCTAATTGCACACAATTGGACTACAAACCAATTACTTTGTCCATAAATGTGAYGGTCCAAGGAGTCTTCTTTGAGCTCACCCTCCTAGACAGCCTGGCTACGTGGTGGTGATCTGCCATTGAAACACTGGGATGTCTCTCAAGGTTGCTTCTCAAGGCATAAACCTTTTAGCAATGATAGATTTTTGGATGAACCCAATTTGAAACCTCTCTGGAACGCACACCAGGTGACTCTACCCTTGTGCAAGGAAGCCTCTCAAGGTCTGAGATACCATACCTGAGACCAAGAGATCCTCCTTATGGTGGAGAGAATTGTTATTAAAATTGGTCCTCACTTAGTGACTGATATTATGCTGAATTAATGGAAACATTACTAATCATGAAGATATTCATTATTTATTATTACAAACTTCAYACATATAATTCATTAGACATAAGGTGTTGACCAAGTCTGGATCTAGCCCCTCCTAGACTCCTCTTTGAAAAGGATTTTRAAGAGCAACAAGGTCATTTCAGAATCTTTTGACTCAGCAGCAGGGTCTTCATTGCCTTTTTGCATCTCTTGTATCTGTAAATGATCCTAGCTTGATTCTAACTCAGCAATCCTTTCTATGTTTCTTTCACACATTGACTGACAGTGARCCTTGCTATCAAATCTAAAGTCACTCTTTCATAAACTCATATTAAAACCACTCTTGCTAATACTTTTGATAATGATTCATTGAGAAATCACTCRTTCAATAAAAACAGATGTATTCAGTAGGATCCTAAATCAGCACTCACAGCACCAGTGCTAAGTACAGGGTGGGTATCACTTCCTTAGTCCTGCTGGACACATTATTTCTGATACAATCCAGAATGCCATTGGCCTTCTTGGCCACCTGGGCATGTTGCTGGCTCATGTTCAGCTGGCTATTGACCAGCACCCTAGGTCCTTTCCTGCTAGGCAGATTTCTGGCCATTCTTACTCAAGTGGGAAGCACTGCATGGAGTTGCTGTAATCCATGTGCAAGACCTGGCACTTCACCTTGTTGAACCTCATCCAATTGGCCTCATCCCATTCATCCAGCCTGCCCAGATTGCTCTGTAGAKCCTTGCTACCCTTCTGGAGGTCAACACACCTGCTCAGCTTGATGCAATCCTCGTGATCATTGATAAAGATATGAAACACAACTGGCCCCAAAACTGAGCCCTGGGGAACCCCACTAGTGCCTGGCTCCCAATTGGATGTGAATTAATTCRCCACCACTCTCTGAGCCTTTCAGGCAGTTTTTTGTGCAGTGAGCAGTGAACCCATCCAGGCCATGAATGCTGTGGAAAATGGTTTCAAAGGTTTTATGAAACMCAGCCTTTCCTTCATCCACTAAGTGGGTCACCCAATCTTAGATGGAGATCAGGTGATTCAAGCAGGACCTGCCTTTCATAAACACACTTCAACTGAGCAAGAATTCAAGTATTTTCATATTTGAACACTTTTTATTAGCCCTAGTGATAGCCTTCCAAGTGTCTCCAAGTGAAAGGAGAACGTAGGCAGAAAGCGAGAGGTAAATGCATATTTGAAATATGTTCTGTGTTTGTGTGTGTGTTCATCTGTGTGCTCTGTCTCCAAGCACTATTTGCCTGTTAAAAATAAAGAAAGCTGGAGTCATAAAGTCCTGATGAACACTTCCCCTGTTTGCAAGAAATCACTCATATAAGTGCATTGTGAAGCTGCTCTTGCAGTTCATAAAAAAACCCTCAGCACAATAAATACTGTGTTGTATTATGTCAGGTCAATAAATATAAAGCAATGAAATATTTTTWAAAAAGTACTTTATTAGAATTATGATGCTGGGTACACATTTCAAAGAAACAAAATTATGTATCAGTGTACTCCATAACTAAAAAAAAACCCTCAAAGTTTTACTTTTCTCAAACAAAACTATTTTCTTTGAAATAATTGAATGACCATTTTTGTGCCTACCTATGTATCTCCCAAAATAAAGATGAGAAATAGAATGCTTCCCAAAATCCTCCTTAAAGGTTGTGGTTTCCAACAATCTCTGCTTTATGTTTTTCTCTTTTTTTAGGGTCAATTATGTGAGCAAGAGGAAGACTAGAAACCACAGAGAAACTTACTGAGTCCCTTTATGAGTTCCGTACATAAAAAGAATCTCAATCTAATCAGAAAGATGCATTTCAATCAAAAAGTATGAGACTCCCAAGAGAACACAAAATTTTCAACAAGTACAGGATTGCCAGCCCTACAATGACGGGCAGCAAGACTGTTCCAATTTAGTGTACACTCTGTGCRTATTAAAAAGCAGAACAGGTACCACTGCCTTTTCTCTAAGTGATCTTCAGGAACAGTTCAGCTTTTTCACTCGTGCAACCATAGTTCTCATTAAGAGAGGTCTGTCAGACTCAGGAAGTAACAGCCATTARCACAGTGCATGCTGCTCACACCCTCCACCTGCARCCCAGCTGTCTGTCTGTCTGTTCCTCTGTCTGGAAACTCGCTGGCATGCTCAYGGCCACCGCAGCCTTTGGCCAATGACTTAGCCAGCACTTCCAGACTCTCAGAAGACAGTATTRGCATCTACAACACATGCTGGAATCTCCTGCTGGCTGTATTTACTTGTGCACAGAACCTTGGCTTTCTGTCACAGCTCTGTTTCAGTCTTGTAGACCAAGCTTAGCCCTGGTTTAATGACTTGACCAACTTCAAAGGTGTTGCCTTGATATGAGACATACTTTGCTGAAGGGTTCATGCTCACCCTTTTTCTTTCCAACTCCTCCTCTTAAGCCTTCATCGTTATCGGCTTTTCATCCTTATGCCTTCCATGTTCTTAAATTGAACCACCGGCTTTGCCATGTTTCATTTACAGCAGCATGAGGTTCTCGTTATCYTTGTAGTAGTACTAACCTCATCTTGCATTGCACGTTCTTTCATCTCTGCTCCTCATATATTGTCTGATGTAAACTCCAGGGTGGGAAGGTCTGGGTTTTAAATCTCTATGAAGTGCTATTTGAAATTAAAGTGATACATACATATTTAATTAGAATATGCATAAAAATAATTACCAATATTCTTAAATGACCTGAATACATGATGTTCTGCTTTTAGATCTAAACCCCTTTTCTTCTCTAAATATAAGCCCAGACATTTCCATCAATATTTAAAAAGATATTTGGAAGAGAATGTCTCTAAAAAGGAATCATCCAAATGGAGATGTTTATTTGTGGGAAAGTATTTTATTCTATTGGGACTCACACTCTGAAGCTGAACAAATCCTCCATGCAACAGAGTAGGCAAGGGCAGAAAGTTTATTGAGGACCATACAACAGTCCTGTACCTCACTATTCCAGCTGGAATTGTCTGTCTACAAACTTTTATGGTCAAATACAGGAGACTTCCTGACTTCAAGACAACCAGAAGCATTGAAGTCCCAGACAAAATGAAATTTCCTTAAAATAAGCCTTGTTGCAATATTCTGAATCAGACTCAGCACAGGGATTCAGAGCCTATACAACTTCTGAGTGGTATCATAGCAAAATGATCTCATCACTCTCTGTGAAAAGAGCAATCACAGATTTGCTTTCTATATAGAAATATTCAGACATGTTCCAGAACACAGAGGTACTAAGTGAATAAAAATTTGGATGGACACATCTTCAGATAAAGTGTGGGATTGTTGAATTTAGATCCAGACCATTAAAAAAAAAACAGTATTATTTGCTAAATACCTCCAGGGAGGTTTTGTGGAGTCTTTTAAATTACTCTCAAAAAAAATTTCCCCAGGATGATGTAGAATTAATGGGAAAGGATTCTAGCCATAAGAAGATTTAGTAAAACATAAGCAAAGAGAAATCAATAAAGATAATGAGTATATTAAGGAAAGAATCCTAAAACTAATTAACATTTTCCTCACAAAAATGAAACCTTCAGAAGAAAGAGGAAGACCATGACCTTTYCCCCACTCCCCAAAAAAAAAAAAAAAAAAAAAAATAAATAAAAAGAGAAAAAGAGAAAGACCCCTAATGGGAAACCAGATGAACACAGAAAAGTAATTAAATAGGAAAGGTCAGAAAAGGGCCCAAAGATGCATATCACAGATGGATGAATGGTTTCAGTATCTAATCCTGCTCTGCTGCAGTTATGTTCTGCCACTCTGAAGCTGAGAAAACAGGGAGAATAAAAGTAGGAAATATTTTTTGTTGGATATAATTGAAAAGGTACATTTTCATAGTGSTGTTTTGAGGTGAATGAGCTGAATGATATTCAAAGGAACAATTCCACCAGCTTTGTCCAAGGGTTTATCTAGTGCAGTCCCCCATCTTGAGGTGGATCCCAGATGAATGCCTAGGTAATGCTGAGAACATATATGTATTTCCTTATGATGTTTTCTACCTTCAGTTGTTGATGTCTGTCTTTCTAATAACCCCCTATGGATCTCTCTTCCAACTATTTGTCCAGTTGCCCTTGAACCCAAGTAAACTTCTTGTTTCCACAGTATTTGTTTATCCTTAGTGATTGAAGAAATATTTCTTGGGTTTTTTTTTTTTTTTTTTTTTTTTTTTTTTTTTTTTTTTTTCCTTTGTTGTTGTTATTTGAAATTAATCCTCATAGTTGCTCTCTGTAACCCCTGTCTTTTGTGTTGGAAGAGAAAAAGATCAGTTATGGTCTACCAGTCCTCTCTGTGCTTCTCATATCTCTAGCTCATCTCCTTTTCATGCTGAATAGTCATTTACTTATGCCTCCCTCYTGCAGATTTTATTCCACACCTCGTTGTCCTTTCCTTCCCCTACTATTTTATTGACCAATCTCTCAGTAYTATAAGTTCTTCTTCAACTTTTCAGTTTTCTTTCATTTTCATTACCATKAATAAAATAATATTTTCAGCAGACTTTCATCTCTTTTTAGTAGACTTTCACCTCCACTGTTGTTCTCTGGATGTCAGAATTACGTTGCACCTACAATTAAAAAAGAGAAAAGTCAGTTCAAGGTAAGCACTCTTCTTAAATTTACAAAAGAGAAGTGAAAGAGGAGTTTGTGGTTTTTTATGCTAAAAAGCTGAGAAAAATTCTTTAAAGCATGCATCATTTTTCCCCAACTGCCTATTTGTCATACTCTCACATAAACTTCCATTACTCACTGCCCAAGACATTAAGCTAATAACTCATGTACCCTGTCACCCTGGAGGTAGGTCACTTATGGCATACTGGCTAGGCAGCATCTTTCATGAACTAGTTCGCTGTTCCATAATAGTGTTTCTTGAAGAAYTCTTCTTTACAGTACAATAAAGAGATAAACAAGAAATTAAGAAGTAAACTATAAAGATGTAAAGAAGATTTTTTTTTTTTCACTAAGAGAAACATTAGTTCTCTAATTGAAGATTTAGTAATCTCCTATTGAATAGATTTCATCTCCTCATACATTCAGAAAAGTTTAGGAAAGGCAGGTCCTGCTCGCTCAACCTGTTCCCCCTCTATGACACGATAACCCACTCAGTGGATGAGGGAAAGGCTTTGGGTGCTGTCTCCCTGAACCTTGAAGTGKCATCRTTTCCTACAGCATTCTCCTGGAGAATGCTGGCTTGGCCCAGGTGTATCTTCTGCTGGGCTAAAAACCATCTGAATGGCGAGGCCCAAGGAACAGTGGTGAATGGTGCCATATCCAGTTGGGGGCCAGTCACAAGAAATGTTCCCCWGAGCTCACTGCTGGGGCCAGTCCTGTTTAACATCTTTATTGATGGTCTCGATGAGGTGCACCCTCAGCAAGCTTTCTGACAACAGCAAGTTGTGCAGAAGTGCTGATCTGCTGAAGAGTAGGAATGATTTGCAGAAGGACCCAGACAAGTTGGATCAGTAAGCCAAAGTGAGTTGTATGAGGTTCAACATGGCAGTGTGCCACGATCTCCACTTGGGTCACAAAGATGCTACAGGCTTGAGGGAGAGTGGCTGAAAATCTGCCTGGCAGAAAAGGACTTGTGAATATTGGTTGACAGCCAACTGAACATGAAGGTGGTTGACTCACCTGGAGGTATTAAAARGTGTGCAGATRTGGTGYTTTGGGATATGGGTTAGTGGTGGACTTGGTAGTTCTGAKTTTACAGTTGTACTTAATGCTCTTAAAGGTCTCTAGCAACCTTGATGACTTTGTGGTTCTATGATTCTGATGGAGAAGTGTGAATGTGTTTTATTTGTACTGACAGATCACTTTTGGGCAACAAAAAACAGTAAAAATGTGCTTTTAGTGTGCCAAGTAATGGCTGCACTGAGACCTGAATGGCTGTCATGCCTTGAGACTTGACCAAAAAAAAAAAAAAACAAAACCAGGGTGACATTCATCTAAGTGAGTAAATCGTTGAACCTGAAGTTACTTTCCCCATTTAAAGAAAGTGAAACAGCCTTCCCAAATCCCAGCATCCAGCCACTTACTCTCAGCAGAAACTTATCTTTCCAGCCTTCCTTTTGCCCATATTGACCATAGGATTGAACAATGTGCCAGCTTCACAATATACTGTGATAGCTTGTGGTGCTTATCAGTACTGTACAGTTTATTTATATACCAGGACACCACTCCAATGAAAGCTACTTGCTTGCATTCTTTTCTTTGATACAAAATGCCTTTTTGCTTCTTTAAATGGAGGAAAGTATCTGGTTAGTGTTGTTTCAAAGCACCATACTGTACCATTTTCATTCTATATGCCACAGTTTCAATTGTTTTTTGTTTTGTTTTTTGTTTTGTTTTGTTTTGTTTTTTTTTAATTATGGAAGTGTCATTAAATGTGACTTTGAAATATTTTTGGGTTCTCTGATCTGGGCCTTTTACCATCTTAGATAAGCTCAATATATCTGAACTGATAGATCAAGGAAATCTATTTAGTTAGTTTAAATATTTAATGCATTTTTTCCTGAACACCACCGCAAGATCCTACAAAGCAACGCCCCATTTAAAGAGAATATGGAGAATGTGTCTAAGTTATCCAGAGAACTACAATAAAAAAGATTGGTATGGATTTTGTATGATAAACTGATGGTATAAGGGGAACCTAAAGCTGTTAAATGTATTCAGGATGTATATGTGGTGGAGAAATATCTTCTGATTCCAGCACAGTGTATCTTATCTAAACAGACAAACACTGACCAGCTCCTCCCTCTCAGATCCCATTTTACCGTTGCACAATAGCACAGACTATTTAATTTGCCCTCCTAAATTGTGTAGTAGCTGTGCAGAAGCATAGGTGCTCTTCTATATGTTATTACAGTTGACTATAGTTCTCAGCTTGTATGTAGGGCATCTTTTTGTTATACATGGCCTCAGACAGTCAAACATGACTCATCACCATTTTTTCTCTATTTTCCTAAAATCCCATAAAAATTACATATTTACTATAGTAAGGAGCCAGACAACACCATGGTGATAATATTTTCTCTAGGTAGTGTTTAGCTTAAGGTGAAGGTATTTAGGTTGATCATTTGCAGCTTCCTGTGCCACTTATAGTGYTATATGGAAGGCACATCCATGGCCAAGTGAGAGATCATTAAAACTGCCACTGTGTACTGCAGGCATGTGCACACTGCTATTATGGCTATTACAGCACGAACAACTTGTGTTCAAGTTGGATGGATTCAAGGCTGAACGTGGGACATGATTTTCCATACTGTTTAATTGCAATCCAATTGCCTGCCAAACTTTTGCACATGCCAGCTAAGACCCTTACAGGAAGCATCTGGGCACATTTTAAGGTGTTAGCATGATACAGGGAATGTTTCCAATGTGTAGGGCAGATAAGGCTTTTTTGTTCAGAGAAAAAAGGATTTTAGTTGGACAAAATTTGTGCCTTTGTAACTTGCTGTCAGAGATGTTTTAGATACCCGAGGTGGTTTCACAGGAATGAGGGTGTGCACAAAACACAGTGCAAAAATGCATGGAGCTACTGTGCTGATGAAACTGGCTTGCTTCCACTCCCAGAARCAGCTCAATGACTCAACACTGCTCCTTAGAAAGCTCAATAGGAACCTGACCTGTCATTTTCAGAGGGGCAAATGTACAAATCCAGGAAATTAGTTARGGGCATACATAAAGCATCAAAGACTGACCTGTCACTAAATAACATTTGCCTTCCCAACTCTCTCATGAGGCACACTGGTAACTGACATGCTCAATCCACTACAGTTAAGAGACCTGAGCTAAACTAAGCACCTTCTCATCAACATCCTACTCATTTATGTATGGCTTATACTGTTCTACAGATGGATTTCTCAAAGAAAATTATTTGTGCATGTATACATTACACCTAAGCCATCAGCTGTTTAATCACACTCTGTACTGGGGTGTGCAAAAAACCAAAATAATTAACCAAACCCATATTTAAACAATAATATTAAAAAATAATTTGATTTTTAGTGATGCGAAGCAGTAGCAGTTTGAAAGGATAGTACAGACTCCTTCACAACTTTTGAAACACTTGGCTTTAAAATTATCTCTATTTCTTTATCCCAGATTTCTTTAACTTCAAACACTGTCCACCAGCAGGAGTGCTCAGATTATTGCATCTAGAATATGCTCCTCATACTTCACTCAAAATCACATTGGCAATCTTATTTCATGGCCAAAGCAATGTACACAGAGTGAGGTGGAAAGCCACATCCTGAAAAATTCAGATTCAGAACATAAATCTAGATGTCTGTTGACACAAAGTCAATTCTTGTCTTAAAAATAAACTGCCTGGCTCAAACTAAGTTATGAAAAATAACACAAGTTTTTCTAAACTCACTATCACCTCTATTTGCCTTGCTTACAAAATTTAGACAAGATGTGAAACACAAGATATGAAGAACATACATGTATTCTTATCTGCACTATTTTCTTAACAGACTATTTGAGTGATCAACATAGTCAAAGTCTGTCAGTTTTCATGGGTGCTGCTGTCTTGCCAGTATGAACTGCTGGATAGAAAGGCTGTAATAATCTTGCAAGAGTTATAGGTGTAGAAATCAAATTGCTTTACTGCCCCAAATACAAGCTTTCTTTAAGAGCAGACAGTTCTGCTTCTCTCCCTCTCCCTCCCTCTCTCTCTSTCTCTCTCTCTCTCTGTATCTCTCTCATCTATCCCTAGGTCTCTTTTCCTTTTAGTCCCCTCCTTTATTAGCTAATATTCATACTTTGCTGTCTCATTTAACTAGGAAAAAAGTGCCTTTTTGTGGTTCCAGTTGGGAGAAATATGTATATCACTTTCCTCCTTTCCTCTTAACTATTCCATCCTGAAGAGGGGATGGGGGAAGGGATGGAAAGAATAAAAAAATGTTTTCCTGTTCTGTTCCATTCAAGTCACTCCTTAAGAATGCTGTTGACTTCCCCTGGTTTGGCTTCATTCTAGATACCTTTTCCCTTGATCCCTTCCCATCTGTTTTTTGCCCTCTCCGCTTCATCAAACTACCCTATTACTTTTTAAAGCAATTCATGACCTTGGTTTTTCATCCATTTTCAATTATAGGAATCAGTATTCTCCTCTGCATTGTACTGAGGTTTTCTGTTCAGGGGTTGCCAACTGACCCTTGGTTTAGACTAAATCCTTTCAATGCTGGTTTTGTCTTTTGGTTTTTATACTCGTTGATTGTGGGATTCACTTCTATCAGACATTAAAACTGTAAAGTCAGCACAGCTCTTCGGGGRAAAAAAAAAGAACTTTTCAATTTAATTTTAAGACTCATGTCTCAGTTTCAACTTGAGAACATTCCTAAGTTTTTGTCTGAGACATTTTTAATATAAAGTGTTTTGAGATACTTTGTATGGACAGCATTGTAAGAATTCAATTTATAGGTGTATTGTAAGTTGAATTTCATCCCTTATAAAGCCCAAAACACAGATTTTGCTTGATCTACTTCTATAATGATAGATTTCCTACCAATTTTTACATGACTTTTATAGGCTTGTGCCTTTCACATAAAGCAAACTCATCACAATCCCTCTTTGATTGTGTTTAAAGGGTTGCAGAGTTAACTTAAGAAGCTGATCAATAGCCTAATGCTTTAACACTTAAGGGAGTTTTACAYAGGCAAACATCTGTAAAGACACACAACCATGCTCTAATTTGTAGGGTATTATTGTGTCTTAATTTGTAATTGCTCCCAATTGCAGTCTAGGTTAGCAAACACATATTTACAAATGAAGGAAGAGTTTCATGTAAACCACTAGTCAGATTGACTAAATCCTCATCTGGCACACACAATTTTCAATATCCGTATAACTCTCTGTAATACAACTAAGGCATATTTTTTTTTTATTTAATTGAACATTCATTTCACATTTCTAATCAGTGTAATATAATACAATAAACTCTAGGTAGATAAATGCAAAGTGATGCACATGGTAGAAAACAATTCTAACCTTACATACACAATGATGTGGTCTGAGATAGCTATTAACTCAGGAAATACATCTTGAGTAATTATATAAGTTTCTATGAAAATATCAGCATAATGATTAGTAGCACTCAAAAAGCAACTCAAATGGTG
>NW_026623295.1:1887818-1904400 GCF_030028575.1 Malurus melanocephalus | reverse complement strand
TTTTTTTTTTTTTCTTTCCTAGCATTGCAATTATGTGTTTACCATTACAATCTACCAAGTAGAATTTGTCCATGGCCTCTTTATATCTAATTTCCACTAAATCTAATGGAGTTAGCCATCTAATTCACTCTATTTATAAACCCCAATTATCATCCCTGTGTAAATTTGATAAATGACATAAAAAATGTTCACCGCTGTTATTTTTTAATATTCTCCTTAAAGTTTATTCAGTCTTTTGCAATTTGCAAAGAGACTAATATAGGCATCTAATTCAAGGTGCAAACATTAACAGTTCAAGCACAGAGCTGTGAAAGGCTAAATTAGTCTTAAATTAGTCTCACCAGGATGCTTAAGTTAGCTAAATAGTTAATAAAAAGAAGTAGTTGCTTGCAGCAGCCTGCATTTAGTGATCATCGTACTTAAGAAGGAACACACATTGCTCATAAGTTGCAGGAAGACCTATCACATGTTGCTGGTTTCTAGACTAGCTTCAAGTGCTTCCAGAAAGGTGTGTCCTGGGCTAACTGTCTAGGTTCCCTCTACATTTAATAMATCCTTATGAGAGTAATTCGGCTCCTCAATTTTAGACACGTGGATTGCACGTGAATGAAATGATGGAAATGTCTATTTCTCTCTGCAAATGACAAAGGGATTCTGCATTGGCTCAAAATTGGATGAGTGTCCAGCACCCCCTCCCAATGAACTACATCACACTTTGGAAGCTATCGAAGGTACTTCTATTGACAATATAGGGAAAGATGTTGACTTAGGTTATTGTTTTTCAGTCTACAAATTTCAGTCTCCTGGAGTGACTGCAAAAGGGCTAAAACAACCTACAGTTACTTTAAATAGCTGGCCAAATTCCAGTTCAACCAGGATGAACTGATTCCAGTTCAAGCRGGATGAAAATTGGGTGCAGTTCCTGAAAACATGCAAAGTCGGTGATCTCTCACTCTCTTTTTCCTGATTATCAACATTGTGATCCCAACCCAGAGAGGCAGATGGATACAGGAAAATCAAGACAAAATCTCAAAGAACTGGAAAAAACCTTGCTTTAGATTGACCTGTATTTCTTTATTGTAGGCAGGTATCTGTTAACATTTAAAGTGCCTAAGTAAGCTTTTTGGTGATAGAAATAGGCTCAAGATAACYCTAACTCTTATTTTAAGTCACATTAGAATATTTTCTGTGAAGAMACATTTTTCTTTTCTCCTTTTTTATATTTTTGGTTATGTTTTGTTTCTTTAACTGGTGTTTTGATGTTTTTGTTGGTTTGGTTTTTTGATGGGATGTTCTGTGTTTCTTCTTTTTTTTTTTTTTTACTTTTTTCACAATGATTGAAAAATTTGCAGTGGGCATAAGCTTTCATCTCCAGGGCATCATATTGCTTAATCTTTTTAACTGAAGTCAAGACCTTGACTCACTGAGTAATAACCAATAGTTTTGTTTCTGTGTAATTACCAGAGSAAACTGGATACAGAGTATAGCAGAGAGGCCTCTAGAATGTGATATTATTGCAAATAAGCCATAGCTATATTATCCTTTTTCAGACATTTCCAAATGGTTTTGTCATTGTTCCAAATAGAATTAATTGCTATGTTTCTACGAAAACTCTGCCTGTTCTCATGGTTCCTGTGACTTGRTAATAATTGCTGTGGAAATGTCTTAGGGCAAACTGTTCTTAGTAACCAAGTGGGAATTTAGTATGCAATGGCAAGATACATAATAATAACTGAAGAACAGTGTTGTGGTGTGAAAGACATAAGATAACTCTCAGCCAAAAAAAAAAAAAAAAAAAAAAGGCAAATTGAAATTCAGAAAGCATACCTGAGTAGCATACCTGAATACCACACTAAATTTGGCTATATTATATTCTGATATGTCAGGGCCTAAACGCTTTAAATTTAACTGTGACTGTTGAAGGCCAATGGTTGCATCTGTTTTAGATGAAAAAATATTTTAATTTTTTTTCCTCTCTATAATCCTCCTTTACCTGTATAGCTCTTCTTTTTATTCCTATGCATTGACAGAGAATGACATTCTCCCTGAGCAGGAAGCATCATTAGAAATCTGGTTACATCATTTTGAGAGGTCTTTGATGTCAGGAAAATCTAAGCCATCAACAACATTCCCATAGACAGGAGGGAATAAATTACATTCCATTCACTCCAAGGCAAAGAAAATGACYGAGCGTATCAATTTGAATCCATAAATCACGGACTTAAGGACTAGATCTAATAAAAAACAAAAGCATTTTTTAGTTATGTAATTTAGCAACTGATGTTAGTCACTTACTTTGTGCTGTGGTCTGTGGAAGATTAGTTTGTCAGTTTATCCTTGGCTGCTTCTGYGTGGTGAAAATGCACAGCCTTATTGCTAAGAGTGCCACAGCCATAAACCCACCATCTCATGCTTGCCTTAATTTAGTTTTACGGAGATAAGAAATCTAGAAAGAACAGGAGACAGAGGTGGTAGCTGTCCACTTGGACTTTTTCCAAGGAAGACCACAGTTCATGGCTTGTTTCTGAGCCTGGGGATYCCTCTTGGCTCATTTACAGTTTGCCACATATCTCCAGGAGTGGTTTCCAACTTTAGGTCCTAGTCCGTGATATGCTGAAATAAAATCTTCATTATCCCTGGCCTATAAGCTGC
This sequence comes from Malurus melanocephalus, assembly GCF_030028575.1. Taxonomy (NCBI): domain Eukaryota; kingdom Metazoa; phylum Chordata; class Aves; order Passeriformes; family Maluridae; genus Malurus; species Malurus melanocephalus. Next base: position 1,901,748 of record NW_026623295.1, on the reverse strand, counting down.
TTAATAATTRCAGCATAAAAGGAGGAAAAAGGAGTGAAATCCAGGACATATCTGTAGAAGGTTTGTCCCCAGATTCCTTAGGGGTTTTCTTGTTGGTTTGGTGTGCCTTTTTTTAAACTTTCCCCCTAAGTAGTATTATTTTAATAACATTTTATTTCATTATTTTAGTATTCCTTCCTGCATATAAAATTATTGAGGCATATGGTAGGTTACAGAATGAGAGGAGTTATTTTGATCTGTACTGAATGCTGAAGTTACCTACAGCTTCTGATAAGAATATGCAAGTGATGATTTCTATTCCATTGTGAAAGCAGCTGCATTGAAATTGCTGATCCCCTTGCCTAACCCAGACTTATTTAGAGAAATAAAATTGTAATCTGTCTCTTCTAATGAGAGAGTAGAATGCTGTCCACATTGTATAGTAATCCTTTTTAAAGCAGGGACACTGTGTATAATATTTTACATAAATGGAAAAAAGTAATCTTATCTACTGCATATCCCCCTTTCAAGTGTTGTGCYGGTTTAGTCAGACTAATGCTGTTGACAGAAATTTCTCCACTCAGATGAGAAGGAAAGATGAGAAGAAGCATTGCAATGGTGATAGAAAAGCTTTATATAATGAGACAAATCCCAGAATCTCTAGGGAGCTCATTCAGGATGGAAACCATTTCATGTTTCTTTCATTATGGGAATGATATTTTAGCTATTAAAAGTACAGAAGTCAGATTGTCCATGAAGTTACTTTAATAGGATGATTCTGAGTGGGTCGCCATTTGGTTTTGAAAGCAAGAGGACAGAAGCCTATTTTTTCAACCATACCATGCTGCAAACAATTCCAATCTATCACAGGCTTTAGAACCTCTGATTGTATAAACCTGTCAAGGCGTCAAAGCATTACAACRTAAACAGCACAATCTACCAGAGCTGCAAAGCTATTATTTGGTAGTCTGTTTAGTTTCATAGACTTTTTCCAATTCCCTGACACCTTAAACAAAATATGACAGGCATTTATACCATATAGTATACAAGAAAGATCACTCTGTGAAAAAAAAACCCCTTATCTAGGGGCTTCACCAATGAGGAGAGAAAAGACAAAATAATGGAAACTGGGAACCACTTTGTGATATTTTGTATTATTTTTTGATGTACACAAGTAAGGTCATAATTCCCGTGATCTTTGCAAAGATATCTTTGCTGTCCAAACTTTGTTTTACACAGGGAGGGAGGCTGCCTCTCAAAGACATGTAAAATGACCTATGCTGCAATAAAGTTGAGACAAATAGAGTTGTTTGCTCTAAAGAGTCAATTTTTATTTTTTGTTGACGACTTTTATTTTATTCTGGCCTTTGTTTTTCTYTTTTCTGTCCTGGGTCTTTTTAGCTGTTACAGAAGATCTTGTTTGAGTTCATAGTCCGAAGTGTAGTGTTATATACATTGACATGTCATCCTGTGTAAAGAGAGGGTGCGACATAATCCTAGGGAAGAAAAAGAAACAAAAAAAAATGACCCTGAAGCTTAAAGCCAAACTATCTTTAGTTCATACATGTATTTTCTATACAGTAATTATCCTATGTAAGCCGAGTTCTCCTAACAGAAAGATACCCGTGCTGAGTTTGAAACACAGCATTGTAGTTTATAAAACTGGACCAAATTTCTCAAAAATAGACCATTAAGAAGTCTCCCCGAGTATTAACTTGAATAGCACAGGCTGATCACATGGGAGAGCATGCTGATATGAAGAGAGACAAGTATACTTTCAAGGGACTGAGATTTGAAATATTGATTCAGTCACATTAATTGAATTTTTGCCTTGAGAAGTGATTACAAAAATGTTTCTCCAATATTAATTTGTATCTGCTTTGGATAAGATTAACATTAATTTCTTCACCAGTCCCCATTACTCTTTTATTATTCATTAGCATCTCCCTTTGCATGTGTAAGAGACCTTGATGAAGCATGTTTATTCATAGACTAACCTTTTTAAATAATTCTAACAGCTCTCTAACAGAAACCTTCCTGGCATGCTGAATATCTTGTCTTTGTTTCATTATTCAATCCTTGTGCTCTATCCTCCACTTGAGATGCTGAACATGAATCATACTGCTCTTCCTACTGCTCTCTTCCTCCCACTGAAATGTCCTCTGCAGCCTGATCCCACAGGATAGCTCTGTTCACAAAATACTGCAGCAAATTGTCTCCTCTCCTCCTAGAATCTAGGACAGTATAATTTCCACAGAGCTTGTGTGCAATTATTGATTTATGCTGTCCTTAGTTCATCATATATTTGTTATCATGTTTTGATTCATTGTTCATTTACCTCTCATTAGAATATTTGGTGTGAGCTAGCCTTTGATGAGAGCTCTAGAGACAGCATTTTAATTTTTGCTTTGTATTTRCAAGCTTCTGACTATTTTTTTGAAGCAGACAACAGGCAAAGAGAAAGGGAAAACATAAGAARAGGAACAAATCAATTAATTTCCTCTTTCTTTGCAAAATATATMTACTTATCTCCAGCACTTACTAGTTTTTAATGAAAATACACTGTGAAATTCACTAAAAAAACCTTATTCTAAATACATAACACATACATTCATTCACGTTTCTGATAAGCCCTCCTTCCACAGCAAGTATGTGTATTTGCCTCTAGCAAAACGCTGTCATCCCTTGCATTATCTTTTTGTATTTATCTTGCTATAATATCCAAAAGCTCTAATAAAGAAGGTGTTACAAATGCAAGATATGATTCCTGCTTTAAAGAGCTTACACATTTTAATTTTCCAAACAAAAAAAATGAGTGGACTTTTTCCTTTTTTTTTTTTTTTGCAATTAAGTTTAGGAAAAATTCTGAAAAAAATGCATTGATAGTGCATTCAATTTTTACATATCTGGAAAAATAATCTCTTCCATGAAGGAGAAAAAGTACATGTGCATGTAGATTCTGACTTTTTTGTATAGTCAAGCAGTATAATTAGATATTGAARCAGCCACAACAGAAATAACTTTTATAGAATTCAAAAGAATGAGAGTTGGTTTYTAAAACAGATTGCTAAAAAATGCTTGAGTTTTTGTTTGGCTTTTTGGTTTGTTTTTTTGTTTGTTTGTTTGTTTGTTTGTTTGTTTGTTTGTTTGTTTGTTTTTAATGGGGGAAAGAAACCTTTACAAGCCTCATTTTATTTTCTTGAGAGGCTAGGATGGGGAGGATAGGAAAGGAATGTTACCCTAGGATTAAATTCAGTATTTGGAAATTATGAAGTAGAATAATTAACAAGTGCTTAAATAGCAGGCAAACAGGAGGAGAGGTAGCATTTCAAAATAGAAATATTTTAAAACAATAACTTAAAAAAACTTATTTGCAAAATGAAAGAAAAATCTTTTTCTGGTGGGTACTTTGTGGGAAAACACATGGAGAGATCAGGGGATGCATTATTTTGTCTCTCTTTATCTCAACACACAGAAATGTGCRTCTCTGGTTCCCATTAATACTCATATAAACAGTAACTGACTACTAACCTTCCACAGTCTCCAGAACACATTCATGCTTCCCACTGTCTATACACCATGTCACCCAGCAGATATAGATGACTAAACCTGGGCATCTGGTTGTTTTAAAAATGTAGTAAATGCAAACTTAAGTGAGCAGACAGAAAGCAAAACCGCTTCCCTTGGCTAATGAATTGACCTGAATTCTGCTCATCCTTAAATGCAGTTACTGACACAGCTTTTTCATCAGTTTTGATATGCTGACCTCTGAAGAAGGAACTCACAAATTTCGTTAGACCATTTATTTCAATTGCTGTTTATTTTCAACTGAGGACTAAAAGGGGCTCCTACCAGGGGGAAAAAAACAGAAGGGAAAAACCCAAATGAAAACAGAAAAATGTGTTGCTGTAGAGAGCCCTGTGTAATTCTCTGGTAGAACAAGTACTTCACCCATGCCCTACCTAGACCAAGGCTTGAGTATTTAATACATATCTTTATTAACACAGTACCTGACAGTTGTGATGCCTGTGGTGAGACACTTGAAACCTGTGGGTTAAATGCGGGGTATCCTTTGTGTTGGGAAAGGTGAGCAAGAAAGGGCTTGATTTGCAGAAACAGTTTTTCTGAAYTCTTCACAGCCTGAGTGGAAGGCCAAGGTCTTACAGTGTTTGTAGATGACCTCTGCCTGCTTGATCACCCACTACAGAATTTACATTTTGCCATCCTGTACTACGGATTTCTTGCAATCATTATTTAGAGCTGCTGGCATTTAACTTTTTTCAATTATTTTTTTCTATTCCCAGAAGGGGTTTTTCTAGGGTAGTACAAGTATACTTTGAATTTTCACAGACTTYCTCAGACTAAAACCATATTTGGAGTTTATGTCTCTTCGGTGTGGAACTGGCTTTATGTTTCAGCAAGGAGAGTTCACACCATGTGAAGCAGGTGGTTTTGGCTACTGTGCAGATTTYTGGCATGAGGTTTGTAGGAGATTGTTTTCTTTGGCAGCTTGCAGACTTTGAACTTACAAGCCTTTAGCTTGTAGGTACACATTACTGAGGGGTACTTTTGGACAAATGTRTACTAGAGAGTTAACTTTAATTTTAACCTTTCCTTTTATGAATGGAAGTCAGRCATGTAGCAGTAAATTTTCAAATCTCTGTGTAGGTTTTTCAGCTGCAAGACTCACATTAAATTCAATCTGCCATATGTTATATTGGCTTGCAGGCTGCAGAGGTTATTTTCATGATATAACTTATTGCAAAAATTGTTTCAACAGCTCCATCTTTTGAGGAAGGGCACTGAGTTTGGATGCAGAACAGCTGAATAAAGTCCCCAGCTAATCCACATTCTCATCTCATCTTGTGTCTTCAATGAACACATTTTTAAACCCCTTACCTGATAGTCTTCTGTTCTTACAGCAGCACATGAGAATGAAAAAGGGCTAAAACAATGGAAGCCACAGCACCAAGAATGTGGAGTGTCCAAGTAGACATGCTAAAAATGTCAAAGGCATTGGGTCTAAAACCTTCTGAAGTAGCATATAACAATATATAATGACACTCCTATTGCTTTATTAAAGCAATAGTGTCATCAATGTGGTTTCATACACCTTTGAGCACTGTCTCATCTGCAGGTAGAAAGCAGGAAGAAGGATTAAGACATTTCTATAAATGATATTTTCTATAAATGATACTTCATCTTTAGGATGAAGATAGAATCCAAATTTTATTTTTTTTCTAATCAACATACGATGTGACCCCTTCTAAATACATATGACAATAGTGCTAGAAAAGGCATTATTCTCCCCTCTGGTGRAGCATGAAGTATTAGGGGATATCACAAAGTATGATAAAATGTATTCATGAGACCTGTTTGTAGATAAAAATTTCTGTCTCCCAAAGTTTTTTCTCATATTTTTAATTGCCATCTAGAAACAAATRCTGAAAAATATTTAAGATCTCTCAATCTATCTTTGTTATTGATACGAGAGATGGTTTCATAAAGAATTCCTACCATAACTTCATACCACTTTAGAACAGAAGAATTTATTGGATTCTCCACTGTATAATCAATGGATGGATGTCCCATGCCTGTAGGAAGGAATCTTGCTGACTGTACCCAGTGGCATGAGATAAAAAAGAATTAGTGTGAATCAGAGAAAAAAAATATCATCATGCTGAAGAGATGTTTTGCTACCACCTGCATCTCCACAAATCTCAAGTAGAAAAAAGAGCACAGGCTTGAGCAGTGATGGTAGGATTGTCCTGAACATTAAACCTCTGTACCATAAATCATTACAGATTAGAAAATTCAGGAAAATAAAAAAGAATTTTAAAAAACCAACACCTGAATCAAACAAAAGACAGACCCCTCATCTTAAACTAGCTATTCAGAATGCCAGAGTGAAGCTTACAAGTAGTATTGTTTCATGAAATGGGGAGTCTCTTTCTGTCATAAAGAGTAATTGAAAGGCAATTGTAAGCAAGATAATATCTATTTGCACAACCCAGAYGAGTGGATAATGATTTCCATTTGTTAGGCTTTATCTTGGGAGAGGGAGAAAAAAAAAAGAAACCTAGCTGTCTTTGCTGACATTAAAAGAAAAGTTAGTTTTGGAAAGGACAATTACAAAAATCAGTGGCATTTTAGAATTTCAAGAACAAACCAAATTGGTTTTGGGATCTGAGCATACAGAAGTTTCCCAGTTCATAACAGTCAAAACAGAAAAGGAAGAAAAACAAGAAGAAAGTGAAAAAGCAACCAGAGAGGTGAAGTCTGCAGAACTGTGGAGACTTGCAYTTTTGTTGCTTCACTCCATTCTTCAAATGGTTGTGAAATATCAACTTAGAAGATTCACTCCATCATSAATCAGCACCAAAGTCAATAATGTTTTGACTTTACAAGTAACAGAGTGGGAGAACAGCAGATATTCTTCCACCCCCTTTGGTCTTAGAGCAAATTGGAGAATACAGTAATTTTCCACTGAGGAAATTTTACACTAAATAAAGTGTTAGATGTATTGAAATCATCTTTACAAGATGAGAAAGAGTTTGAGAGTTGCATGCATCCTATATGGACTGCTCAGAATTCAACCAGCAGAAAAAACCAGACGGTTGCTGCCCTCTTTTTCAAGACCWTTTTATTACAGCTGATTTCAATGGTTATTTGGCATTGCAGACTCTTAAGATGTGGTCATAGCCAGCCGGTTGGAAAATGCATATATAGGAAGATCTAACAGGAAATAAAGAAGAAAGCAGCTCACTTTTGAAAGAGAAAGCTGAAATCAGTTACATTTTATAGAAGTATTTAGGAGCAAAGGCACTGCGGTTTTGTTATAGGCATTTGCTGAATGTAAGGAAAGAAAATGTAATGGTATCTACTAAGGTTTGTGATCCTCACATCCACAGCAGGTGRATTCTTTTCCAGGAATATAATGGCTGTTCTGAAGTCTTTCCAGAAGGCAAGAGGGAGAATTAGTGTATAATAACAATGGAGATTTGACGAAAAGAAACTCTGACAAGAAGATTTGCTTCCAAGACCAAACAAAAGGGATAAAGGTTTCCACATTTATTTTGCCAATGAAAACCAGACCTTCCCTAAGGGCTGGAAAACTGTTTACAAAAATTCATGGATTCYTTCCTTCCAGGCCTGGCAATGACTCAAAGCATGTGTGGTATCTCCTTCAATGAAGGCTCTCTCCAGGGTCTCTGAAGAGTCATGCCTGTCTTCTCTGTCAGTCTTTCTCTCCTCACTTCACTGCTACCTCAATCTCCCTCCTACTTCTCTAAAAAGAACACAAGTGAAATAAAATAAAAATAAAATAAAATAAATGAAACAGCACAAAGCATTGTGTTCAAACAAAGAATGTTTCAGTGATCCTCATCTTAACCTTTTCACGTATCTGACRTAAGCAAGGGGAGGCATTCATTATAATGTGCTACCAGACAAAAGGGAATTTAGAACTAATAAACCAATAATGAAAGAATAAAATTATTCTTTTTCCTCCTTTAGCTTTCTTTTTTCAGATAGGAATAATTTTTTGTCCTTACAGGTTAAAGAAGCTAAGCTTATCGAAAAACACTCAATTTAACTCCACTCATAATTATTTTACCTTTTTCTAAATGCCCTTGAATTTTTAAGCTCCTTTGTGAGAAAACAAGAATGATATCAGGCTGCACGCACATGGATGTCTATAAAGAGAAAATATTACATCTTRGAGCTGGTGTGCAATAAAGAAGAAATATAGAAGAACAAGAAAATTTGGATTTGGGCCGCAAAAATGAATGCATTACAAATTTTAAAAAATATATCTGASGAGGAAGAGGAGGAGGAGAGGAAGCTTATTCACAGGATGAGCCTTTACATGGGAATTTTTAGCCAGTGGAATATTGTTATAGACATGTTTACAATTCCTGAAGATATGGGTTGATAATGGAAAYGCTGACAAACATTTTGGTCTTCATAGGATTGTAATATCCTGTTTAATGCAACCAAAATTGCAAGGTATGCTTTTTTACCCTTTTCTGTTCAGAAGGCAATTGCACAAGCATCTTGTTGAAGCAGTTTATAATATGATTAAACAGGCAACATTAAATCAACTGGTGATTGAATCCTCAAGAGAGAATGTATTTCAGTAGAACTTGTGAGTTACCATACTTCTTTATATTTAAAATCCCTTTAAACAGAACACATGACAGTGTGATACCACTCATCCTAGGCTCAGGCTGAAAATTAAGGTGCTCCAAAATATAAATATTCTATTTTTTTTTCCTTTTCCTGCTATCTTAATTTTAGTGTTTACAGAATGTGATGAAAGCTGGTTGTATTTGCATTTTATTTAATCTTAGGGAAGACTAAACTTCACACATCTGGTGAAGGCAATCTTCTAAAGTGTTTGCTTATGTAAATTAAAAATAAGATTTTACCTGCTACATTTCTAAGCAATTTATTTGTGCTCACAACTGTAACTAACAAAGATTACATTTTTTAATCCATATAATTCAATTTGTACTTCACTTTAATTCACGTCCCATTAGTATTTTTTGTTTCCATCTGCATAGTCCTAGGTTCATAAACGAAAACTTGTTTGTAAGAAAAAAAAAAGTTAAATCGCAACTCCCATAAATAAAAATTCTCAGTTTGGTATTTCTTCTCTGATTAGAAACTTCAGACAAAAAATTTGCTATGAAATTCCATACTTTTGGAGACATTCTTATTTCAGGATTATGACTCCACTCAAATATATATAGTTTATTAATCTTCTTCTATGTCTGAAATGGTGAAAACTAAAATATTTAACTTCATGTTTAATGTTTCCTTATAAATCAGTTCCTTTCACTTTGTCCTAATTATTATTGTCTCCCTCTGAATGTTCTTTAACTCATGAATGTGTTTGTTAATGCAGTTTCCACACCTCTAGGCAATGTTCCACATAAACAGCATCAGACTACCCTTTTACAGACTCTTCTACCTTCCTGAGCTGCAAAATGAACATGCATCTTGAAATTAATTTAGCCTGATTTATTTATTTGCTGCTCAATTGTTCTATCAATTTATATTCTTCTGTTCTCAGACTGCCAAATCAACACATCTCCATACATTTCACAGCCTATCTTGGTTAAATGTCACCTGAGCATTTTGCTATCTGTGGTTGATTTCCATCTCTGAACCACTGAAGATACGCAGACCCGRGAGGTCTTCTGGGTAGCCTCTAAGAATCCCCCTTGGTGCCCTATTATTTGCTGCTTATCAAAAATCTCCACTGAAAGTTCTTTGGCTCCTTTTCAATCCGTGTATCAGTATTCATACCCAAGCCTCCACAAATTAATCTGAGGGTGAGATTTTGAAAGAGATTTGAAAGCTTTACTAAAATCAAACTGCAGTGCATCTGCCACTTCCCTTCACTCACAAACTTAAAAATTCTGTGCAATAAAAAGCAAATAAAGTGAGCCTGGTAAGATTCATTCTTTACAAATCAAGCTGCGTATTGCTCACGGTTATCTTTTAGAAAAATTAATTAGACTAACAGGGCAGCTATTGCCAWCAGTCAGAATAGCATAAGCCTCCTGAGGACAGCTGTTCCTGTGAATTGCATCCCAAATTAAGAAAGTAGGCACTTTCAGATTTCAAGAACTGGAGGGAGATAGCAGAGCATGGTTGGAAGCAGGTTTAAATAATAGGATCACTATAGAACAGTATTAGGCGACCTCAAAGTTTTTGAACCTAAAAAAAAATCCAAACTCCTGACTTTGAAAGAGATACAGGACTAAATTCTCTGCAACTCAGTTGGCATGAATAGAGAGTAGAGAAGTGATGATTTATCCTTGCTGAAAGTTAGTTTGCAAACTTGAATAACGAAGAAAAATCTCAAGTTATCATTGCAGGTGCAGGAGTCACTATGTTTGCCTAAAAGATGATAGTAAACATCATAGGATAAGTAATTAAAAAAAAGTTCACATTTATATATCCTTGAAAACTGTAAAGTTTTAGAAATAAAAGAGGTCAACCTCTTACATAGCTCTGTTTATAAATACGTCTGAGGCAGGTGGCATTTGTACATATGTTAATTGAATTTTCAATGAAATCAAATGGAAAAATGCATCTCAGCTTAGAATTAGGCTATAAATAATCAYATATCAAGTGAAAATTAATGTCTTTGTTACCTTGATGAAGCTTCTGTCAGCCCATTCCTTCAGCTTTTTGGAGTCCCTGACAGTGACAACCCTGAGTGCACTGACTACTCACACCAATGTTGTGTTGTGTAAATCCAATKATGGTGCCTCCATTCCACCAACCACCTAACCAGTGAAGATGTGGAACAGCATTAGCCCTTGAATTGTCCCTTAAAGAATGCAACTTATATAGCCATTTATCTGTTCAGAACAAAGAAATCAAAATTACTCTTTGAAATTTCCATCTCCTGATGGTTAATGTTAGTTTCATTAGTGTTGCAGAGGATTTCAGAGTGAAAAAAAAAATCCAGATCCAAACTTTACTGGTTTTATCAAATAATTCTGAAGCCTACAATGTCATTGTCAAAAATAAATATCAAGACASAACAGAAGCAGAGGTAAAAGACACACTGAAATAATTATTATTATGACTAGATTCAAAGTTAAGAGTGATTTGCAAATATATAATTAAGAYTGTTTATAAGAATAGTTTCTGAATTTTACAAATTAATCAGCTGTATAAAAAAGTGGATTCATGAATCTTTGTACAATTCAAAGCTCTGTTATATATTTKTTATTTCATCCCTTTATAAATTATTTGTCCATCTGTGTTAGAAATATGAAAGGAATTTACTAGAAGAAGGGTTTTTCTCCCCCTTTTTTAAAGCTTTATCCAAGCAGTAGCCCTTGGCTAATATAAATTATCATAGCTCCATGGTTATATTAGCACTAACAATTTCCATTAGAAGTCTATCGAAGACAAAGTTTTAGATAGTTGTGGAAATTTTAAAGTCATAATAATAATCTGTTCTTGTACTGGCTGTGTGTATAACAAAATGCAAATAACATAATCCTAAAGTACTACCACAGTAGGAAAATGTGGAATTATTATGGAATCACTGCAGTGCTTAAAGTGGTGAACAGGTTTTGCTTCAGCTCAGGGCAAGAATTAATTTTTCAGGCTTTTCAAAATCTGTGCCTCTCTGTATTAAAATGGTAGGTAAGGTAATATTTTGTGATCTTCTTCCTAACTTCTCAAAACTAGTCTTAGGGGAATAAACCGTATTTGCTTTTCTTATTTTCCAACTCAAGTAGATTTCTTCCTGGCTCCATTTTTTTTTTTCTGTTTCAAAGATAAAAAAAACAGAAGACAGTACCTGAAGACTTATTATTACTTAAGCTGTTGAATTTTCTCTGGCAAAATGGTATGAAACTGTGGCATAAAATATCAGCTGTATGAGAGCAATCTGCTTTAGAAAATAATTTTTCAAGCATCACAGAGCATAAAGGGTRGTAATGTATAATTCAGCTCACTTAACAGGTCAAGGAAGCTCAGGATGAGAAAATCTCCACCCTGGGGTTGCTCATTACATTYCCAGTTTTAATTTTACATCATTTCACACATATCAATATAAAATATTTCCTCACACTAAGTTTGCTCCTGCTAATGAAAGCTTCCATTTTCCTCCTTCTTAAATTATATGTAAAAAGAGGTGAGATTTGAAACCTAAACAAAAAATATCTGAACACTTGCAACAGGCCAGGGMCAACTTTTTGGGCTTTATAGTTTTAAGAAAGCTTTGCTAAGCAGTTAGCATATCCTCCTATTCAGCATAATTGTATTTGATCAGAGGCTTATTTGGAAAAATAAGCTTCCAGAAGAACTRTATGGATGCTAATCATATTAGTGACATTTTCAGTCTCTGACTTACTKGCAGAATCTTGTGTCAAACTCCTGACTTGGTAGGTTCTTATAGCTCAACTTTGAACTCTGTGAGTTTGCATTAAAAGAGAAAGAACATTTTACTTCCACAAAGATTGCAATTATTTTCAAAGATGTCCATTTGATGCCTAATGCTTCTTCCCTAATTTGTGTTTTGAGCACTGACAAATTGCCAAGAATCATAACAATACTGCATATTCATCCCACGTAGCCTTGTGATTCTGCTAGATAATTTCATATGTTACAGTGAAAATAAAATCAGCATTTTTTCTCTTCTTTTACAGACAGAAAGAATAATTTATCTTGGTTTCTTGAGAACCAGGATATAATTGGAGATCAACAATGTACATAACCTGCTAAATTAAATCATGAAGATCCACAATAGAATTTTATCTTCTGTGAAATATATTAACAGCAATATTCTGCCCAGCTGAACAGAAATCTATGTTTAATTTTCACCTGTTGAGTCACAATGTCATGTAACATGGGGCAAGTTAACACCAAAATACTTGCTTACACATCAAAATACTTGTTTACACATAAAATTCCACCTATGAGGGGTCAGGCTGTACTTCTTMAATATCAATTGCATTTCAACTACAGAATTGTCTAGAGCTTGACCAGTAGGATCTCCTGGGTTATCAGTGTACAAGAGGACTGCAGTTACAAGTGGCTTTTAAGAAGGGTCCAGTTTAGGCAAAGGGAAAAGAGGATTTCTTTTTAAAAGAAATGTTGGTTTCAGAATAGTTACAATTTTTTAAAACCTTTCTGAAGCTGATGGGGAGCAGGATTTGTTTATCCAGTACTTTTCCTTTCAGCATGAAGGTGAAATTTCCTGCAGAAATGGAGGTAGTAAAGCTTCTAAAACAGAGGCCTGGAAACATTACCTAGAGTTCTGTCATGACATGTGTCTCCTTCAATCAATCACCTTTTCTAWGGCTCCTTCTGTAGTGATTCATTCTCTAATCAAGAGTAATAACAGATATAAGAAAATATTTTTAAGTGCTCCATCTGAGGACAAGGAAGAGAAGAAAAGCCTTTAGCTAAACTCTATTTAGCCCATTTTCAGACATGTCTGAATACAGAGGGCTGTATTCAGGTGATACCATGACTCAGCTGTTGAASTTTCCCTGGGATGCAAGTTTCTCTCCCACCCTGTTGTTTGTTAGTTTTACTGCACTTAGAAGGTGGTTYCAATCTTCAGCTCATCATTCACTTTTAACATCATTACTAGAGAACTCACTTTTCCTCTGAAGCTGAAAGTTGCGTGACCACATTAGGCACTTGTTCCTACYGGCCTTTATTTTTGTTTTAATTGCCTTCTTCAGGAGCATTGAATTTCAATATACAGCAAGAATTAGATTATAATATTGATATTAATACCTAAAAACCCCATGTCTTTAACTCCAGCATTGCTGGCAGCAGATATCTGTGTGCAGCTTTGGTCTGGGCARGCTTGTGCTCTCCCAGACAGCACCAACACATGGTATGGTGGTGGCACAAACAAATTCCTAAACCAGAGGCTTGGGGACAGGTACTATGTTTCAGGAACTTACACAGCCAAAATGTGCAAAGCTCAGGAGGCCATAACACTAGCCCTTAGAGACAGCAAATGGCCCTCAGGGTGTTTTTCTTGTRCAATAATCTATCCTGTGAGTTTATTTCTTAGAACTGAGTAGGTGTGATGATGAAAAGCAGCAGTCAGGATGCAGCATATGCCAGAGTCTCCACGGGGCCAAGCTCTATGGAGACCCCCTTGGGTGCTCCCCACCAGGGCAGTGCCTGACAGCCAGGTCTTGTCCCACTGCCCTGGGGCTGCTGTGGCATTGCTGCTGTGGCATTGTCCCACTGCACTGGGGCTGACAGACCTGGGGCACTGACCTGGGGTCCTGCACCGTGACAGGGTCAGGGAGCCCTCAGGAGGCTGGAAGGTACAGTCAAATCATCAGTGCCCCCCTGGTCCTGACAACAACAGGATAGTGCCAATGGAGTTTATTCCCACAAATATTTATATTCATAATAAATTCAACAGGTTTTCTTTCTCATACTGTAT
>NW_026623295.1:1867527-1887800 GCF_030028575.1 Malurus melanocephalus | reverse complement strand
AATATATAATATATAATATATAATATATAATATATAATATATAATATATAATATATAATATATAATATATAATATATAATATATAATATATAATAAATTCAACAGGTTTTCTTTCTCATACTGTATGAAATTGAAATGGATCGGAAAAGTCACAGCAAAACTGCTGACATTTCTGCATGGCTGTGCAGCCTTCTATTAAAAAAATAAGTTATTTATTTTGAACATGAAATTCTAYGAGTACAAATAAAGATCACCATAAAGGAGGTGACCCACAAGATACTAAAATTGCCTCTTCTATTAGTAGCTGAAGGTCTCCACCCTGAAGAGTTTCCAGAATGGCATGAGCAATAGCAAAATTAGCATAAAACTAACTTTTTAATATCCTGGTTATGTCTGGGATAGAGTTAATGGGATAGAGGTGGCAGTGCTCTTTTGGATTTACTATAAGAATAACGTGTTGATAACTAACACTGACGTGTTAGTTGTGGTGCTTACTCTAAGTCAARCACCTTTCAGTTTCCCATGCTCTGCCAGTGAGGAGATGCACAAGGAGCTGGGAGCACAGCCATGCCAGGTGACCTGAACTGGACAAAGGGATATTCTGTACCAYAGACATCATGGTGTCAGTATATAAACAGGGGAGCTGGCTGTGGTGGGGTGATCACTGCTTGGGCATGGGCTGGGCATGAGTGGTGAGCAATTGTACTGTGCATCACTTGTTTCTTTGGAGTTTTCTTGTCTTCTTTCCTTTTATTGTCTCCCTTTTCATTGCAGTTATGGTTACTATAGCATCATATTCAGTGTGTTTAACCCTCTTTTCCTATTTCCTCCATCCCACTGGGCAGGTTGGGGAATGTAAGCAAGTGGATGCAGGATACTTGGTAAATGTAGCTAAACCATGACAAGTTACCCATTTGCCTCAATTTTTGATTCTGTTACTGAATCAATAGTCTGTGCCAAAGGCAATACTGAAAACTATTAATCAGGGACTAAGTCTAGTCTTGCAGGTCTATGAAATATCCCCATCTAAAATCAAGTTTCAGACATTACAACAGGAAATATTTGTGAGCTCTCTTTTCTACTGTGCTTTTTTTTATGGTCCGATTTATTTGACTGTGTCTTGTTTGGCTTTTATCAGCTTTTGATGTGCCTCATTTGAAATGTAAGCTATTTTAATCAAAGTAAAATGGCCTCTCAATGCAACTTCTTCCCTCCATTTAAAAAAAAAAAATGTCCCTTGTACCAGCAGGAAGATTATGGCATTCATAGTCAGTGACACTTCTATTCTCATAAACACAWGGGGAGCAAAGCAGCAGTTTAAGCAGGGGTATTAGACAAGGAGGATTAGGGACCCTCTAGGGAACCTTAGAAAACTGTAGCTTGTCCTCTCCTGGGTCAGTAAGACTACTTCTGAAGTATGGATTGTATTAAATCTCCCACAGTTAAGATTTTGGGCAAGGAGTTTCTTTGATACTTGAGGTTTTTTTGACATTACATTCAAACTAAGTGCATGGATATGAATAAACCTTCATTGTTAAATAAAAGAAAAAGGTATAAGATACCCATAAGTACTTTYAGGCATACCAACTTAAAAATTCTTTCTATGAGTATCCATGGCTGTGAACAGGGATTATTCAGATGACTTTAAGCAGTCTGTGCTAAAAGAACATAATCCTGCAAAGTATTTTCAGGGCTTGTAGATTGTATCCACTTGCATATCAAAGTGAATAGTCACACCAAAATTATACTGTGCTTTGACTGTAACTCAAATAATGTGTCCGAAATTATCATTATATCTAGGAGATAATTTCTAAGGGCAAAGATAGTTTACMATAATTTGTTATACTGGGCACTGAAATAAATAGGAGCACTCGAAGACTCTGCTCAAGATGGTAACAGGTGGTGGGCTTAATAATTTGTTAAGACATCTGAATTACATCACTCTGGTTCATATGAGCAAGCTGAGCATGGATCACAGAGAGTAGCAGAGTCTGAGTGACTGCCTACCTATAGCAATGTATTTGAAGAATAAAGGTTTAATATTTCCACTGACCAGAATTTCAATGTTCACATTACAGCTTCATGAGGCTTTATCAGCTGGCACTGTATAAATCCTTCAAAGATTTTTTTTTCTGCTATCCCCAAGCAAGCAGTGAGAAGTAATTACGTTACCTGAGAGAGGAGAAAATGAAGGCACGATGAAAGTTTGAGGGTTTGGAAGGGGTTTTCTAGAATAAAAAATAAGCATTAAAGAGCACTGCCTTTGTTGTTGTTTTTGTGGGGTGATTTGGGGGAGATTTTTTTTTCCAGTTCACCTGCAAGCTCTATTACCAGTTTAACCCACATGTCAATTTCCACTTCTGAAACACTTCTACTTCCATTTTTCTTTGGTCTCAGTACTAATTGAAGCTGCTGTTTAGGAATAGCTTCAGTGCAGGTAGCTCGGGGTGCAGATGCAGTGGGAGCTGGAGGCTGAACTCTGGTGAAAGAGGTCTTGAACTGCCCACCCTTTGCATAACAAAGGGAGCCAGGAACCTACAGCCAGCCAGGRAAATGGACACTGAGAGGTACAGCAAAAGCTGAGGATTTGGTTGGAAGAGCTGAGACTTGGACATGCTTGGAATGTGAGCCTGTAAAAGCCCAGGGTTTCCTTGGTTGGGGTCCTCCTTGGGAACACCAGCTCYGTCTCTTTTTCCATTRCTGCACCTTGAACAAAAGGCTGTGTGRAAAGAGACATGTGAGACTGCCATGGGAAACCTGGGATTGAATCAGTGAGGAAACCTGGTCTGACTGTGTGAGTGGGGTGTGTGGGGAGCCAAAGGGGACCCATTGGTCAGTGGAGCCTCCTGCTGAGAAGGGSCTTCRGTCCYAGCAGTGACAGTCTSTGGCCTYRGGATGTGACTGCCAGGGAGTCTGGTGAATGGTCAGACTGGGAAGTTTCCTTAACACTGCCACACTTGAGTTGAGGTGAGCAGTTCTACTCTCTTTCCTGCAAGGAATTTGCTCAACTTTTTCCCAAGGAGAGCTGTGCAGTCTCCCAAAACAACATTGCAATGTTTTTTGTGTGGAAATTTCAAAAGCCACACAGGTCAAAACCCAGCAAATATACCACAGGAAATACTGTAGAGAACATTCCAATATGAGCAGGAAGGTGGACTGCTGGACTTAACGAGCCTTTTGGTTCTGTAGTTTCTAAAAAATCACATGAGAAGCTCATGTTCAGAGTTGGAAGGGTGATTTTAGTTCTGGATCAGTTTGGGGTTTTCACTGGATACCTCTGCACTCAGTGAAACAAGGAGCTGTGCATGTATGCATTTAAATATTCAGCAGYTGCTAGTCTTCACTTGGTCAATGTCACTGCTTGGAGTCCTTGTGCTCTTAGGGAAACTTGGTTCTGGAAATGACATCACAATTGCTGWAAAATTGAAGTCATAACTGGAAAASWCCTCCAAGTATCTGTGATAACTCAGTCACTCTGTAACATGTTAAATTATTTATAGTTCGTAGCATTGCAGGGGGAAAATACTATTTCCATTGCAYTGCAGTGATTGCTGATCATCAGAGCAATGCGCAGAATTGTTGTTCATCTCTGTGATACAGATACATTTTCAAATATTCATAGATCTGTGGAAGAAATATTTTTAGCTATGAAATWCTACACAAACGTTCAGTCTGTAAGTTCCCAGGTAGATACACGAACACAGACACCCAGTGAAGGTGCTGGGGAAAAAAAAAATTAAAAAAAAAATAATAATAAAATAAAATAAAAAGGATAAAAAAAAAGGAATTTTAGTGGGAAAAAAAACCGTTTATTCCTGATGCTAGAGTTTCCAGGGATTTGTACACAGGTCATTTTCATTTGTGAATATGCCGACTGTTCAGGTCTAACATTTTGCAAAAGATTATGCTCCTGAAAATGTAGATTTTGCTGTCTGAAGTTGGGGGTTAGATGGTACAGTTTTAGTCRCTGAAATTGGAAATTTGGTTTTCCAGGTCCACATAGAAGAAATTAAATCTTAGGGTGTACTTCTGAGAATTCAATTTATACTTGACTGGACAGATTCTGTTTCCCTAAAGTGACTGCACTTGGAACAGGTTTRCTGAGGGACTTCAAAAGAGTTCTTTGTCCATAAAACCATTTCACATTTCTGCCACACAAACAAAAAAACTGCATATATGCACATATTCATCAGAACCTCCTCTTGAAATGTGCCTTCCTGCTTTTTATGCTGTAGTGATCACTTTGGGATGTACARCCCTTTATCTTACCCAGTTCTTTTTCAGCCTCTTTCCCTATGCCAGAGCTCTTGGAAAGGACAGACAGTTGTGGACTAAAACAGGTGATCAAATGTCTTACTATTATGACGAGTTTAAAAAAAAACTCACAAAAACAATCCAACAACACAARTAATTTTTCCTTGGGAAATTTCTACTCAGTTTCAACTGCAGTAATGTTGACAGTGGAGTGATAATTAGGCTGTACACATCCACAAAGGAGYTCTTCCCTCGCCTCTCTGTGTTAAATCTAAGCATCCAGCCTCCTAACAGCTCAAAGTTGATCTGGCATATCTCKTTAGTGTCTTTAATGTAGCAGAGGGACATGGCAAAATAAGATAGGGCCCTGAACTTCTCTAGTCAGAGCAATGTCCAGGACAGGAATAAGTATGCAGGGGCCTTGAAGAACTGAAAGATTTGGGGAGARTCTTCACTGATTCAGACTGAATGCTTTTTAACTTTTCCATGTAGCAGCAGCAGCAGCAGCAGCCATCCTGTAAAGCAACTCTGTGCCAGCAATGGCACGATACACAAAGGGGATTTCTGAGACACCTGTCAGCAAGTCTACTGCTATCTAAATTACAATTATATAAGAATTAGGCATCTCTCTGGACTTACTAGGAAAGAAAAGAATTTCCTAGTCCTTCTTGAAGAGCCAAAGAAATTAAGAAAGTACAAGCAAAGAGAACATGACAGTGAACAGGGTGACAAAAATACCCAATTCTCCATGAAGAAGTCATTATACTGACATTTTTCTTTTGAAAACCTAGTTTTAAAACCATTTCTTTAATAGACATGTGTTTCTTAAACTACAAATATAAACACATTTTAAATTTCTCCTGAATAGTGAATGTAATCATCCAGCTTTTCTAGGCAAGTGYAACTGTATTTCCAGTTACATATTTCTGGAAAATATAGCAGGTTTCTTAATACCATCAGTGATTCTGAAGGTGGTTTACAGCACTGGCTTCAGCATTTTCCTAAGAATAATGCATTTTAATGTTAGATTTTCTTTATTTTTCTGCTATCAGTMAAATCCCTCTCTTCCCCAGAAATTCTGTGTTTGAAAGTCAACGTGAAATTCTCATTTCAGTTAACCAAACATTTTGTGGGTTTTTCATTATCCTTGGATGATGAAAAAAAATACTGACAGCACAGTGTTCTTGCTCCATACTTGCAAATGTCAATAGCACCATAGTTATCATCTTGCCTTCACTTCA
This sequence comes from Malurus melanocephalus, assembly GCF_030028575.1. Taxonomy (NCBI): domain Eukaryota; kingdom Metazoa; phylum Chordata; class Aves; order Passeriformes; family Maluridae; genus Malurus; species Malurus melanocephalus. The sequence goes on along the minus strand of NW_026623295.1, from coordinate 1,882,305 downwards.
TGAGCAGCTCAGGAGTTACACTWCAAACATCTTAACACTGCACAAAATCAGATTAGACAGATGGATGAATTTAAAGGGATGGTGTCTCTTCTTCATGGGCCTGTAATCTTAWTTTGGCCCACAATTTGTCAGAAATAAGATGTTATTCAAAATGTATAACTTAGTTATTGAGCATAGTATTCTGTGTACACATTGTTTGATCTGTTTTGTTTTCATGGTCTATGTTCATAGTTAATTCTGGTAATTGCCATATTTTCAGTTAAGGAAAAAATATATGTATCAGTGACAATCCAAAAACTCTTCTGGAGACAAGCTCAAACTTATCTCACAGGTTTACATGAGTATCAGCAATCATTCCTTTCTAACACAGGAAACTGAAATGCATTTGAGTAGATGTTGAAATTATAATTAAACATAAGCAATATGAATTCACTGAGATGAATTCTTTTAGGACATACCCCCACTCTCAGGCAGTCTTTGTTTTAATGTTGATCCCTAAATACAAACACTGACTYGGGAGTCAGTGATTTCCCCTTCCCCTCTCTAGCACCCTACCCCTGTATCTCTGTTGATGTTTCATGAGCTCCACTGTTCATCCAGGTTCTGCTTCCCCTGATCCAACCCTGCCAAGACATGAAACACCCTTTGCATGTAAAGCAAAGCATGGGAGGAAAAGGAGCTGATGAAGACTAGTGTCTCAAATTTATAGCTGGGGGAAGGGGAGAGGAGATATGTGCAAGTAAGTGTGCAGACTAAGCAACCGTGATGGTAAACAGCCTCACCTGATTATACTGCTGATGTACCACGGCTTCATTTGTTTAGTGACCTGGCTTCGCATTTATTGCCTTCAGAAAGGCAGCAGACAAACAAGGAATAAAAGCTCAATAAAGATTTTTTTCTGTACATCTTTCCTAAAGGAAAAAGTGGTTTAKCTTGTTCTAATTTGGAAAACTGCAAATCCCAAAGCTGTCTGAGGGTGATCTCACCATTTTGAGGTGAACTAGCATATACATACATCATCAACATAAAATTCCAGTCAAGTTCTTTAGATATACCAACTAAACACTGTATCATGCTAAACAGGTCACAAAAGTAAAGTGCTTCCTGCTTCCTTCCCTGTGCTAAATAATCTAACCGTGGTGATCTAAACATAGAAATATCATATATTAAAGACAAGATCTTTAATGATTTGCCAAGCTTCAGAAGTTCCTATTCCGCTTCATAATTTGTTCCTTTTCCTGGTCTAGCTAGTAGCCATGATACAACCACAGCCAATGGCTCTCAATTGTTGTCTGGACAGCTTCTCAAAACCAGTTCATGATCACAGTGGTGRTCCCCACATCAGCCAGGTGAATGTCCAGAATACATCAGTGTGACTGACCAATAAAACCCTGAAAGGGAAGAAGGCTCAGAGGAGATAGAACAATGTGCCCACTAAATTCAGAGTATGATGCAGGACGTGATTTGCCACAKCTGTTGCAAAGAACCTGACTTGTACCTCGGCATAGAACAAACTGGAGGGTGGCTTTTGTTTTATCTGTCCAACAGCTGACTTGGTCAGCTGAAGGYGTGTTTCTCCCTGAGTTCATTAGAAGGGTTTGAATGTCTCCCYGAGTTATAGATCTCCCCAGCATGAGGAAAGTGAGTAGGTGGCTTAGCCCAATATGAAATAAAAGAATTTTGCAAAGAACAGTGAGTTTGAGCTGGCTTCAACTCACATAATACTTTCAGGCATCCTGGGGACACCCAGGGTCATGACGGTGAGAATATGATAGAAACCCGTAATGGAAATCACATTGGTAGTGTGATTGAACTATGYATCACAATTACTGTATTTTGCTAAACATTACACACACTTTTCATTTATATTGTGATTTTAATATATTTTATATTACTYTGCTAAATCAGAAATCCCATGTARTAGTAATACCAAGTAAGTAAACTTTATAGTAAACATTCATTGAACGCCTTTCATGTGTTGTGTATCTAAARCAAACTGGTCAGAGTGTTGGACTCYGACAGCCAGGCATGACTTGACTGTAGGCGCAGTTGAACATGAGCTCTGTTCATTGCTACCAGAGTTGTTCCAAAACTATTCCAAAATTTAGATACAGTAAATTCAGGTGTAGCTAATTTGWCCCACAAAAGACTTTTTTCCATCAAAGAACTCTTGCAACAGAAAGTAAACTTTAAGGGGTTTTATTCTTTTAAGTCTCTTTTAGTTCTTATTTAAAGCACTTTGAAAAAGGATACATCAAGACATGGAAAAGTAAATTAGTCAGTGCAGGAATGGCAACTCAAAAGCATTTTTTTTCCAGACATATTTTCTCTGGTTATCACTTTGTATTCACAGCAGTACAATTTTCTGCTCAAATAAATAGTGGTTATGTAAGAAAAAAAAAATTGTAGTGTCCTCTTCAGAGGCGTCACTTAATAAAAAACATTGGGCATTGTATAAACCAGCATGCTACTTAAGCAATGYTGGATACTAAATCCATTTGGTATCACACAGATCAAACATGGGTGATTAATTATAGACCTAATAGGAAAAGTAAACAATCCATCCTCATTGCAGAACAGTAAGCATATATCTTCTTAATCACAGTGGGATTATAACACCCTGCTCTCCACAGGTATGTAACTTTGTGTCACCAGCATCTGCCATGAATCATATAGAGTTATTATTCTCATTTTACAGCAAATAGAGATGAAAACAGCTATAGAGTATTCAATTCCTGATTGCATTAGGAGGGAAAAAATAGTTATGTACAATTTGGACTGCAATATTTCTTTTTCATTGTCTCATTTGGCAACATGKTTTTTTTCCAGCTATTATCATTATTATGCAATGCGTAAATGTACTTATCACAGGCACCTAAGCTGATTAACTAAACAGCAATTATACTGCTGTTGAAGGACCACAGYGGAGCACACTGGTATCATGTTTTCTTTTTTTACTATGCTGTGGTATTGCTGCTAAGGACAAGATGTAAGCTAAGTACATTTTGCCAAAAAATATAAACTTCAAGATTTTACTCTGAACTGGGTTTTTTTATTTATTTATTTTTTTTTTTTTGCTTGTTTGTTTTTTGGTTTTTTTTTCTTTTTAAACTTGAAAGCTGGCCTTTTGTGCCCAGCCATTTTTTTTTTTTTGCTTGTTTGTTTTTTGTTTTTTTTTCTTTTTAAACTTGAAAGCTGGCCTTTTGTGCCCAGCCATTTGTAACCATTTTTACTTCGCCTTTGCAGATGCCACTGCTAGACACCAATTCTCAAGTTTCGTTCTGCYGTAAACACTCCGCATCCATTATAAACTAGAGGAAAACTTGAGTTACYTGGAATGCAGGCCATCTCTTCCATYGTTACCACACTGCCATTTTTGTTGCATTTTGTTAGAGGAAAACACACGGTGTTGTATCTGACACCAAGGGAGGGGAAGSTCCTGCAGCTCCATGTCCCCTTGCCACCCCATGGCAAAACACCCCAAATTCAGTAAACACACACACACACACACACACACACACACACACACACACACACACAAAAAAAACATCCATTTGGGCTTCCCCACCTGCCTTTGTCTCTCTCTGCTACTTTGTGGGTTTGTGGCTGAGCTTTAATTGCAAAACAGATCTGTTGTATCCCAGAATTGTATTTAAGGGACTTCAAAACCTAGATCCACCCCATGCAGGACAATTGGTTTGTGACCTGGCTGCAAATTTTTGCTCTGTGCAATGTATTTTGTGCTATTCTTGGTAATCCAGTGACTTGGGATCCAACCCAAAATTCAATTAAACATGTGAAAAATCCTTAATTTTCTCATCGTATTTGCATCATATTTGCATATACATGAAACAGAAGTGGATCTTTCTATGTTTGAGTCTGATCCAGGAAGCTAAAGAGATTCAATCCTTTAGCACAACTTGCTTGATTTTGACATAAGGTTGAGAAATATGGTGGTTTGTTTTCTTGTTTCTTATTTCTTCCAATAAAAGATTATCATGGATTGCAAGTAATCAATTTAACAACTGTATATTTAAATATATATATAAATATGAAAGAAGAAAGTTCTTGGAGGACAGATCTGTACTTAAACTGCTTGTGTCTTCAAAATAAACCTTTGTAGAGCAAGAGTTCTTGTCAGTTTGTCTGTCATTTATAACAAAAGTGCTTGGTAATTGACTCAGAGGAAGACATTCATGAGCTGATTCAGGTGAAAGAAATGGTAAATGTCAAATCCACCCACTTTAATAATGGAAAGCCAGTGTTCAATTAGGGTTAGCTGGTTATGTTCTGCAGGTTCTGCTCACGCTGCAATTATTGTTTCATTTTGTTTTGAGTGAAAGAACATGGTGTCTAGTTGTGTTTTAAAATGAATCCTCTCTGTCAATTTTGCTTTTCCTGCTTCATAGATTGCTGATGATAGGTTGTAGTGAAGTGTAGAGAAAGGTATATACTGTGTTTGGGAAGCAGCACTCTTTCACACAGAAAGATTCAATATWCAATATGAGATATGTGCGATGATCCAGACTCTACAAAGCTGGTGTAAGTAGAATTGCTCTTTCTTTTATTTCCCTTTCCCTTTCTCATACATAATCCAGGCCTGTGCCCCTGCCCTGGACAATCATATAATAGTACTTTGTGGAAAAGCTATGTCACTAACTGGCTGAAAATCTGATTAAGTGCAGACAGARCCTAGGGCTACGAAGACACAAGAGGATTTTGTGACTATCAGATTACAGTTTATTCAGTTCTGATGCTTTTTGTATATTCCACGTCCTCTTGACCGGTAGATCTTTAAYTACCTACATCATGTTGACTCAGCATTTTGAAGCATATGCACCAACAAAAAGATCATCTTTATATAGGGTTTGCTTGAATGATGACTGAAGTTTTTATCATATTTATAGAATGGAATATCTTTTTCTTTTAACAAGGTTTTGATACTTTGAAGTAGGATGTTACTGCTCGTCTCTTACCCYTTTATTTCACTGCTGGTAATATAACAAAATCAAAACTTAATTGTAGGTACTTACCTTGCACAAAACAGATCAATCTGTCCCTCTAAATGTGTCACATGAGAACAGCAGTCAAGTCCAATTGATTTCAAAATTATGTGGCATAACTGCTATTATAGTATTTTCCCTAAATAGGTTCAGTCAATACATTTACTACTTTTTGAAAGAAATATTCACCAGGCTGATTACCTTTTTTTTTTTTTCCCCCCCAGTTGGCTCATGCCTATTACAAATAATCTGTATAAATATTATTTGGGTGCATTAAAAAATATAAAAAGCTAGGAACATACTGTTCTTGAACTTGAGGTTTCTGCTTCTGCCTTGAATCTTCCAAGTCTGAGCTCACACTCAGCCCATAAGTCTTACTACCAGTTCTAATAGCTCCTGAAGTGTGCTACAGACTTGCAGGTGATTATATAAAAGTTAAAATAAGATGGGTTTAGAAGGATTAAGTTATTTCATATGTTATCTCAAAGACCCGTAGTTCAAGACAGAACAGTTCAAATAATTCATCGCTTTTTTCTTTGATAAAAATGTAGGTTTTAACCTTTTGGGAAGTCTTTTTTTTAGTGTCAGCAGCAGCTCTAACCTGTCAGTTCAGCAGTACTTCACAACTACTGTGGTTCACTTTCTGAGTGATAGGGAAAAGAGAAGCGAGAATGATACTCAAGCTCTTCCAYGACCGTGAAAAATGCAAGGTATGAGTGACCATGTCTTGCTATGAGATATTGAAACTATACGGTTAGTTTCAAAAAACAGTTGAATGAGGGCAGCTGAAAGGCTTCAAGGCAGAGTAGGTAATAAATAGAAAAATGATTACAAAATGAAAAAGTTCCTCTGTGATGTGAGAACTGGTTCAGGGGACATGGGCTTAATGACTTCCTCTGTCATAGACTGCCTCAGAAAGGAAAATTACTTAATCTCTTCTGAGCCATGATATAGAGATAGTGCATTACTTTTATTTTGATTTTTTTTTTTTCCTTTCCTTTCAATTTAAATTCAAAAAGAAGTTTTTTTTCTTATGATGCACCTGCAGAGGTCTTTTAGCATCGTCTCCCATAACTTTCTTACTGACAAAGTTAGGTAAAGATTACATGAATGGACAGCAGGAATCAAACAATTATTCACTTGTAAACAGATCAGGGTCTTCCCTGTGCTGGACATGGATGGGTCCAGTCAATTTCTGCCAGCTCCCCAAAGCATCCACAATTCAGGGCACCACTGAGTCCATCACAGTTGATGGCCATGCCTTTGTAATAATATATTTAAGAAAGACAAGGAAACACTGATAGGACACATAGGAGTAGGAAGGAATTAGAGTGGGGGAGCACCACTGATCTCAGGGAAGCAGAACATGCTTCATGGCAGGGCAAGCATGCCTCAGCAGGCATGGCAGCTTGTGGAGGACCATGCCGAGTAAAATTTTCCCTAATGGGAACACAGCCTACGCATGATTCCATGCCAAAACAGTTGCACCTTTGAAGGGATTGCCCCCTGTAGAAGAAGAGTGAGAGAAGAGCAGCAGCAGAAAAAAACATCTACCACACCTTACCGTGCCAGCTGTCTCTCCGAAGGGAGAGGTATGAGCTGCATCAGTAGCAAAGTGGAAGGAGAAGAGTCTGAAGTAAAATAGAGTTTAGGAAAGGCAGTGGAGAGGTGTTTCTGTAAACATGAGCTTGTTTCCTCCTTTGTTTGTGTTTYCCAATAACCAAATTAGTATCAAATATCTATATTATATGAAAATAAACTAAATTGAATTCCTCAGTTGGGTATCTACTTYCTGTGTCAGTAACTGCCAAGTGATCTCCCTGTCCCATGAGATTTCTCATTCTTCCCATTTGCCTGTCAGACTTAATGGAGCATCTGGACAACACTCTTAATCATTGTTTATAAATGCATTTGTTTTATACATTAAAACAAAAGCAGTCCAATAAGAATTATGAGCCAATAAATATAGAAAATACTTTCTATAGAAGGAACTTCTGTTCTTATACTGAAGATGAGAGCAAAAACCTTGCTTCTTTCATTAGTGCCTTTAGGTGTGCAGATTTCAAAAGTAATATATTCTGACCAGATATCTTCTGGAATATTCATCATACAAAAAAAGGTAGATCTTAGGCATGTAGAGGGTAAAATGCTACATTCTACAGACTTTATTCACTTGTTCAGTATTGTCACAGACATTTTTCTATAGCCATTCTTCTCAAAGGATCAAACCAGCCCCTTAAACCTGATTCATTTTYCCCTATCCTCTGTAGATATGTTTGGTGTAAAAATAGAGTTATTATAGATTAATGGTGTAGATTCTGTTCAAATGTTAGAGCTCATACCATTTAGGATTACTGACATACTGCAAAGATTTTTAACAATAGCAATGTCATTTGAGAACTTGGATTCTTAGCAGAATCCAATCTTACCTAAAATTTAGCTCCCTTGTTAGTTACCCAAACTCAGTAAACTGACTCTCTTCAAGCACATGATGCATCTCTCTAGATAAAATATTACTGCAAAACCCTAAATTAATATGTAAAGTATTAGAATAAATACACTGTTAATCTACAGTAATAAGGAACCTGTCTTGTTTATTGGGTTCGTTCGCGTTTTTTCTCCAAAGCTTAAATAKAAGTTGAAATGTTCCCCAGATGCATGAGCATAACACTGAGAATTATTTCCAGGTCTGTTTCTCTAAAATATTTTCTGGTCTTGTACTTTAATTTAAGGAAGTTTCTATCTAAAAAAAAAAAATCTATCTAATTCTCCACTCATTTTACCTGTCTAACCAGAAGTAGTCAGTCAAAGACAATAGTTATTCCTCTTGATATTTATATCTGAATAAATCTAAATTAATTGCCTACACATTTGAATAAGAATAATTTGCACAAATGATAGCAGAATTTATCCAGTTTTACTTTACAGGAGAAAAGTTACGACTAGGATAAAGTTAACTTTCTTGATAATAGCCCTGTATTTTGGATATGTGACTAAAATGATGATGACAACACATCAATGTTTTGCTATTGCCAAGCAGAGCAGCATCAAGGCTTTACTTATTTCTCATGCTGTCAACCCAGSAGGTGGGCCAGGAGAGAAAAAGAGGTTGGGAGTGTACACAATTAGCACAGCTGACCCAAAACTGGCCAAAACTAACTACAGCACATAGTACTGTGCTCAGCAATAAAAACAAAGGGGGAGGATGAGGAGGAGAGAGATATTTGGAGTTATGGCATTTGTCTTCCCAAGCAGCTGTTCCATGTGCGGTGGCTCTGCTCTCCAGGAAGCACCAAAACATCTGCCTGCCAGTGGAAATTTTTCTTCACTAATTAAACCACCTTACCTCAATCCAATTTTTGTTCTTCTGATACTCTCCCCCATCCTGCTGCAGGAGGTGGGGAGCGAGTGAATGACTGTGTGTAGGGGCTTAGCTGCTGGCCAGCATCAATACACAACAAGCACCCACACCCTCAGAGTCATTCCTTGGAAAATAGAAAATGCGTATTACTCAGGGTCATCCAGTGAAATCAGGGCATTTCCAAGATACCATCCTGAAGGTTACATGAAGCTGTCATGCTGCCACCATAACCAGATGGGAGGAATTTAGGGGCAGTTGGAAGCATAAAAGRTTTTTTTTGGTTTTTTTTTTCTGAGATGAAATAAGTAAATGAGATACATCCTAGGGGCAGGATATATTCGAGTTGGTTTTGGACAGACTACAAGTTGAAATAAAATAAAAATTTAGAATTCGTACAGCATATGYATCAGCAAAACAAGATCTTCCAGCTGTCCCCAGGCTGGCAGTAAGTGGTAGATAAACCTGGGATGTACTCTCATGTGGGGAGAAATTATTCATATGGTTCTTGATCTATCTGCTACTCATGGCTTCAATATGGACAGTTTCCTACTAGAAACTCAACTGAGAAAAAATGCATTTAGTACAAAATATTATGTTTTTTGCAACAATTTAGTCTTCCATTGCCTATCTCCAATCCCATAGCTAATTTCCTTTCTGTAGCTCAACTACTCCCTACCTCTATCAGAAATAACAGGAGAGGGAAGAGAAAAAAAAATAAGCTAAAAAAATAACATTTCTGGGAGTATTGTTACCACTCTGCTTCCTATTCAAAACTTAATCAAAATGTACAAAGCATCTTTCGTCTGAAAACATAAGAAGGATGACCTGGTCTCAAAGGAATTATATAAATTGGTCTGAAAATTTAATGTTTTTTTTTCTATTTTGTCCTCATCATATCACAGCAGCACCTTTTTAATAAGAATGAAGTATGTAGCCTCTATATTTTCTCTCTTAATTATTTTCTAATTTCTTGAATGCTTTATATCTTTTTATCTTCTGACTTCTCTCTGTGTCTCAGAAGCATTTCTGCTTTCACCCTCCATATCCCAGTTTCATCTCACTTTATCTTCTCCATCCTATTTGCTCCTCTGTATTTTTAAACAACTCACTGWTATATGTCTGTAGATTTATATTCTTTTCTCTTCCTCTCATTTCAGTGCTTTCTATCAGTCAGCCATCCTTTGAAGTATTCCCATGTTTGCTCAAACTCAAGGGCCAATATTATATGAGTAAATATAAAACTTTGTCTGCCTTTGAGTTATAAAGCTGCCTTTGACTTTTGTAGCTGTTTTATGTTCTGCATTTAGCTGAGATTTAGGATCTGTGAATATTTCAAAATATTTAAGATCATTGGGAATTTAGGAAAGAGTGTGGATATAAAACACCTAGAAGAAAGATAAAAGAAAGGCCTTCATTCTGGGTTATGCAGAGAAAGTTTAAGAAAAATAGGCTCTGGAGTCCTTCATTTCCAGACAACTCTGAGTTATTTCAGATATGCATCTCCACTTCGTACTTCTTTGTTCTGTGGCAAAATTTCTGTGTCGTGAAATACAATGTCCCTTAAAGCAAATGAAAAAATACCAGGGTGTGTGAAATGCGATTCCTGTGTCACACTGAAGGCATTGTGTTTGCCAGCTGGTGGCCAACCAGCTGCATTTAACTGTTTATCCAAGACCAAATCCTCAATGGATATCAGCTATTAGGGGTCAATCAAGGATGAGAACTATGATAYCTTGCACCGAGTAGAATTTCTCCAAGGAAATTTACTTTCTCCAAAGGTGAACAGTACAGGGTACCCAYTACATTAGGTGAACCAAAGCCTGGCATTCTGTGCTCAGTTTAAATAAGAGCTCTTTCAAACTCTTATCTAGGTCTGCATATATGCACAATACATTCATTTATAGATCTATTATATAGCATATGAAGGAAGAATGCACATTAATACTTCTAGATAGATATCAGTATTCATAATTTATACTTAAAATGTGCATTTCAGTCATACATTAAAGTTGATATATCTGTCATCTTTTYTATCTATTCATTACTTCAGAATTTGGGGATATGCAAACTGGAATAAGGTAAAGTGTTTGTCCAAGGTATAAATTGGTAATATGTGATTAACATGTTACCATCAAAATTAATGTTAATTAATTAATTTGATTAATAATAGTGTTAATTAATTTGATTAACCATGTTAATCAAAATTATGTTTGTCATTATGGTACTATGTGTTTAAATGTGCAAARCAAAAATATTCAGTCCTGTTTTCATAGTATTTTTTTCTAACTGACTTCAGACTCTTTCACTGACCTTAGATATTAAGGTTCAGTAAAAAGTGAACTTTATTCCACAGGGAGTAGTGAGAGAGCTCTGACCAGTTGTGAGTATTGTCAGGTAAGTTTAGTGGCTTGGTAAAGTCCAGCAAATGTATTGAGTCAAGGCTGCCTCCAAAAGGGAGGGAGAGCACTCACACCAGGTGGGAGTGGGAGTGAGACCGTGGATAGACATGTGTATTTGGCTTGTGCTAAAGAAAAAATGTCTTTTACACGAGAGGCTGGGGATATTTAGGTTAAATTTGTACATCTTTATAGAAGAATCACTGGCTAAAAACTGAAGGTATCGCTGTGTTGAATGCAAACCTCTAAAGGAAAATGAAAAAACTTAAAACACATTATTCCTGTGTGTTTTTGGCATTATTCACATTTAGTGGTTATTGATGGGGGAAAAAAAAGGGAAAGGAGGAAGACAAGAATGTCATGCAGTGTTTGTGGCATGAACTACTAAAGTGAAAGCAGCTGCAGGTTTCAGAAACTAAGTTTTATTCTCTCCAACCTTCACCTACTTTCTCCTAGAAGCCTGTTTTTGCTCTATCTTCTATCAACAGATGCAAATTTCAGTGTGTGCTGCAGTTCTGTTGCTCTGGGTGCTGCTGGGTTTTTTGCACCACCGGAAGCTAACAAACCTAACTTGAAAGCTAAGCTATTTCAGCAACATTATCTCTRCTATTCAGTCATTTTAAACTTTCATGCATTTATATTAAATGACTGAAAAAATAATCCTAAACAATAAAAGAAACAAACCCAAATCCTCTTGCAGCAAGAAAGCTACTTTTTGAGAARGTGTAAATTATTTTCAAATTTCCTCTATTTGAAAAGGACAGTTTCAGATTTAGTCTTTCAGTAGAGTTTAGTAGACTAACTAGTCTTTCAATTTCTGTTGCTAGTCCAAATCTCTCATGTGGTTCTGAATCCACATGATATGAATTACTGTTCTACCTGGGCTCCAATTGCTCCTCTAAAAAGGTGCAGGTCTTACACAGTTCCAGTGAATACCTTGGACCTTAGAATGTATCAAAGGCATTCGATGCCTCTGTGTAGAAAACAGAATCAATCCTGCCTCCTTGGGGTTGGTTTTTTTGGTTTTTTTTTCCCCTTTCTTCTCTCTTTTCTTCCTGAATATAGTCAAGGAAAGATTTGTTTTAAAAGTTCTGTGCACAATACTTGGCAAACCATTTGATCATATCAATTCAGTGTAAACTAAAAATTTAAGCTCTCCATAGGGAGTGAAAATATTTATCTGAATGYTGATAGATAAATTGTATTCTTGAGGCAGGGGTTAAAAACCTTGAGCTTTGTGTTTTGCTTTGTTTTGCTTCTTTCCYGAAATCTATTCTTAAACAAATCAGGCAAACAACACACCTTACYGAGCACCATGGGGAAATGAATATAGGGATTCATAAGTATTCTCCTAGTTTGTATGCATGATTCACTGTCTGGTGGCAAAAATCAATTTGTCTCTTTAAAAAGGGCCCCTTGGGGCTGGAGGAATGCAGAGCTGTAATGGTTTACTGTCTAGAGTGCCTTTGTCTGATGACAAACAGAACTGGAATTGACAACAGAGAGTTATAGTCGTCAGTAAAATTATTCATGTGTTATGACTTTTTCCCTCACCTGGCTTTRCAAAACTGCACCTGCAAAACAGTGTATCCATGTCATTCATGTAGTCACCTCGATTGCATGCTTCCCTGGTATTTACAGGCACTGACAGTGTGTGCATTTCCCTATCCATTCTATGCACTGATATCCCTTTGCAAATCAAGGACTCTACTGCCTGCACAAATGTACGGGCATTGGTAGATATTAGACATCGCACAACAAAGAACCCACTGAGAATGTTCCAACCTTTATGTCACACAGTGAAGTATATGAAAGAAAAGATGCATGTCTACACATATTTCATTACCTCACAGGCAGCATCAGAGAGTGGAGACAGCATCAGGCAGAAACTCAGAAAACAGGTTTTATTCACAGTTCAAGCTTTGGTCTGCTGAATTACTTTAGACACTAKTATCAGTCTGTGACTTCTCCCCTTCTAGTGGATCTTACTGTCTTTAATTAAAACTTAAAAATTTGAAGTACCATCCATTTGCTAATGCAAAAGGGCTTCTCTCTCTTACAGTCACCAGCTATTTTTGTATTACAGTTAAGATTATTTAGTAATACTCTCCCCAATTTAATCTCTATCTTGTTAAGATTATTTAGTAATACTCTCCCCAATTTAATCTCTATCTTCCAAATGTTGATGTAGCATTGCTAGCTAATACAACACAAAGACTTGGCCCAGTATCTGAGAAATCTTTAAGCATCTTGTTATTTAGCTACATATAAAATGTATTACTTATTAAACGTGACACTGAAATTAATTCAGACATCAATATATTAAACATGATGTAGGAAATAACAGACTGTGGCATTTGAATGCTGGACTGGTCACAAAAACTTTTGAATTCTTATTTGTTCTGATGGAAAATCTTGAAGTSGCTTTTGTGTTTTCTAATAAAGTTGTTGTGGTTTAACCCAGCTGRCAACCAAGCTGCACCCAACTGCTCATTCACTCCCTGCCAGTGTGATGGTGAGGAGAACTGAAAAAGTGAGAAAACTCATGGTTTGACACACAGTTTAATAGGTAAAGCCAAAGCCACACCCACAAGCAAAGTAAAACAAGGAATCCATTCATCACTTCCCACGGGACAGGTGTTCAGCCATCCCCAGGAAATCAGGGCCCCATCACAAGTGACAGTGACTTGGGAAGACAAACACCTTCAGTCCAAGCACCCTCTCTTCCCCCCATCTTTATAGTCTGAGCATGTTGTCATKTAGTATGAAATGTCCCTTTGGTCAGTTGTGGTCWGYTGTCCAGGCTGTGTCCCCTCCCAGCTCCCTGTGCACCYCCAGCTCCTCTCTCTGTTGGRGTGAGAGGCAGAAAAGGTCCCAGCTCAGTGTCTGCACTGCTCAGCTGTAACAAACACATCCCTGWGTTATCAACACAGCTTTGGTCAAAAATCCAAAACACTTCCCTGGTAACTATYACAAAGAAAATTCATTCTATCCCAACCAAAACTTCCATGAAAGAGTAACTAAAATAAATATTTTAGAAAAAAAAAGGGGAAAAGAAAGAAAGAAAAATTATTAAGAAAAAATTTTCCCCCCTTGAATGTGAGTTTGGTCAAACCAGAAGTATATCAATTCAATAAAATGGAAACKCTGACTACTGAACTTTGTTTCAGTTGAAAAATTGAGAAAAATGGTTAAAAACAAGTAAAAATATGTCTGTCCTCTATGAAGGTACTCAGGGAGATAAAGACATGCCCCAAGTTTGCATTATATGCAGTGATAGGCTGTCAGTGTACAGATGATAAGTTCTGTTGACACTGGATGCAGAAAAATAATTCAATCCAGAGCAAGTTAGTATTATGCACAAGGATACTTGGATTGATTGTACAACCAGATGTCGTGTGAATGCAATCAAGAAATAGTTTTTGTCACCTCTGTTCAAATAGACAATCTAGCTTCATTCCCAATTGAGATGAGAATATGAATCCATTGCTTACTCTATTAACAACAGACAATTTTTCTAATAATGAATAGATTTTTGCCATTTCTCTGATGAGACTGCTGAGTACCAGATGTAGCTGTGAGATTTTTTTTTTTCTCTAGAGAGGGAGTAAGAGTTTAATTTTGGTCTGAGGATCTAATTTTGAATGCATCTGAAACAGAAGCAAACTTCTCAGTAGCATATGCCACAGGTAATATTATGGCCCTCTCTAACAAAAGGCATATATCCCAAATAAAGGCTAAACAGGAGATAAGTGATAAGAGAAAAAAAATTCAGTATCATACAAGTATACATTAATTCAGTGTAAAGTCACCTGGTCCAGGTCAGCTAGAAGATACCACTGGTGAGGTTCAGTGATACCAAAATATATATATATACTCACGTGTTTTCTCTGTTATTATATTAAAAAAATATGCACTGAAAGTGAAAAAAAAAAGTTTACAAATGTAGAAATACTTTCTTCTAAATTATGAAATATGTTCTTCTCAAAATTTAACCTTTTATTTATGATCTTAGACT
>NW_026623295.1:1832032-1867308 GCF_030028575.1 Malurus melanocephalus | reverse complement strand
TTTTCTTTTCTTCTTTTCTTTTCTTTTCTCTTCTTTTTTTCTTCCCAATCCAAGTAAAAGTGTTTTACCATTACCTACAACCAGCAACAAATTATACAGTGTCAGGTATTCCTAGCACCTATTCCCTAATCCTGTAGCTTTGCCTTTGCACAAAACTTCATGAAGTGGCATTGCATTATTCTACATATATTTGCTGCAAAGACATTTCCACTGAAGYAGCAAGGTCAGTCAATAAACTTCTTATGAAGGAGTTGGAGAATGGAGGTTTTGTTGCACAATCCCCTACTGCCTCCCAAAACAGTTACAATTTCTTTTTCTTTAAAGACCATTCTGTTCATAACCCCTTGGCATCTTGCTTAATAGGCACATCCCATGGCCTGCTGGGCCAGCATAACTTAATAGGAAAGGGAGGCGCTGCTGGGAAAACACGCACAAGAGAGATGAGTTGTAAAAGTGTAATTGGCACACACACAGTAAAATATCCCTGAAGACTCAGAAGACTTCTCAGTCTTGAAAACATTTACAACAAAGCATAGTGATTTATACCCCAATTCCAGCGGATTTACTCATGAGARCAAGTAATATGCTCAGTAGTAATTAACAAGCTCAAATTTTCTCTGTTATTTTCACTGACTCTCAYGCCTCTTCACACTGTCAAAGAGGTGTGAAAGAACAAGGCCTGAGAACAGGATCTTATTTCATGTTTTTTTTTCCTCAAAGACACTTTTGTGCTATCAAATCTGGCTTTGGAGAACAAATGTCACCAACCAAGTAGAATCAACAAATGCGTAAATCCATATGTCCCCGTCTCATTTATCTCATCATGTGTGCCCTGACAGTCGCCAAAAAAAACATTCGTCTAAATGAGTTGTGAATTTCAAACCTGAAATGGTTAAGTGGGCAATTTGTCTATTTAGTTTTTTCAGGTTTTTTTGCTCTGCCTTTTCCCTTCCAAACACATCTACTCAAGCTGACAAATGTGAATTGCTGCRTGAAGTCAGGTACCCAGGTGTGGTCAGAAAACTGACATTTATATAGCACTGATTGGCTCTAGGAAATTATAAACATCCTTCCTCTTCCTGTTTTGAACCACCAGTTTAAGGTTTTCTATTCAAAATAGCACTCAAAATCTTGTTGAGCTTTAAAGCTTGTGCTGAAGTTTCAGTAAATGGGACAGATGTGCACTGAAGTAATGTCTTATTTTAATTCTTAAAACCCAGCTCTGTTGTAGCTATGTAATGTGAATTTAGGGCTAAAGCTGCCATATGTAATGAAACAAGATATAATTACTTTTTACCTTGCAAAGGGAGTAGCATGACAGAACATATTTAATATTACACTGTTCTTACATTCCTAGGAAAAATAAGGGAGCAATCTCTGGCTGAATTAAGACAATATTTTGTGTTCATTTGTAGAGTAGCTGTAATTGTCGGGTAGGTTTTCTTCTCTGTAAATATTTGAGCTTGCACAATATCCCTTGAAAAAAAGTATTTTTCTGCATACTTAAGTCCTTTTCTAAAAATTTACTTTATTCCCTGTCTTTGCTCAGAAGTTTTATCCAACCTTACATCAAACTTAGTTGTTTTTTTTTTTAAATTTCGTTTGGTATGAGTTATAATGCTTTCTTTTACAATCTCATATACTATTCTGTATTGTGGATAGACATTTTTGATGCTCAGGTGTAGATATACTATATGCATTCCAAGARGAATCTCTACAGTGTAGTTTTTGTCTTAAATATATTTTTGGATTTACAAAGCCAMAGCATCACGGAATTGTTACGGTTGGAAGGGACCTCTGGAGAACCAGTCCAACCCCCTGCCAAGGCAGGGTCACCTAKAGCAGGATGCACAGGAACACGTCCAGGTGGGGTTTGAATTTCTCCAGAGGGGAAGACTCCCTTGCTGCCTGTTCCAGTGCCACCAAGCTCTTCCTCAAGGTGAGGTGGAACTTCTTGTGCTTTACTTCTTGCTCCTTACAGCTCATTCTGTTTTTACTACTTGTTCACTGAAAAGAGTCTGGCACCATCTTCCTGGCACTCACTTTGAGATTTTATATGCATTGATGAGATTACAGGATATTAATTAGGCTTAAGTTACCGTGACTTCTTTCTAAGCTGACACAGTAACAGATTTCTCCTATATTTCTCAGAGATCTTAAATACTGATACTCATCTTCCCTTCAAAATATTCACTACTTTGTTTTCCCTTACAAAAATAATGTCATTTAATCTTCAATTTTGTATATCCCATTATTCAAAATTAGTATTGTTGGTGGAGCAAAATTAATTAAAGTTAAGTGGTTTTCAGTAACCAGAGGTAGAAGCTTGATTATCATTCAGCTCCATGGAACAATGACCTCTGCAGGCAGGATCCAAAACCATTTCTGGTACGTATGCTACTGCAGCCAAGTACTCATGACATCCTTTAATAAATAATGAACCTTGGATATTTTCCTGAGAAGAAATCTGACATGGCAGGTGAGTTGSTTTTGGCCTATACCTTCTTCCTCCTCACAACGGATGACCTCAAAGAGCACAGCTGAAGCAGAGGTCTCATTACAGCTAGATATTTCAGAGCAGTTCTGAGAGAGGAAAAAAAAATAGGTTATAAGTGTCCAATAATTCCTGAAGTTAYCTTTTTCCTTTTCTTCCCATTCCGGTGGCCCCACTGCTGCCTTTCAGAGATGCCAAAGCACCCCTGCAAGCCCAAGCCAAAAGGGCACCCCTGGAGCTCCCACACAGAGGTGTGAGGAGACAATAGGGCAGGGTGGAGCCCTGTGCAAGGCTGCTGGAGGGAGTCCCCGGTTCCCAGATACTGCTGTCCTTTCCTCTCCTGTGAAGCCCTTGCCTGAGGAAAGACACCCTTCTGTGGAACCCAYTGATCCAGAGATGCCAGTGAGAAATGTTCAGGTGGCACCATTCATATCAAATAAACTCTGGGTGTCTAAGGACATTCCAGATGTGCTGTTAGACGGTTTTTGTTCAGTTTCACAAAGGCCCCCATCATGATGAAGGTTTTGGAAAGTGCCATTTAGGACAAAATGCATCAGGTCACCAAACAGATCCCAGTGAGGATAGTACTCGGGGAGAAACCTGCAGGGAAATATGGCTTGGTGTTGTTTTCATTTTAAATGAAACTTCCTCCAGAAAGGACTCCTGGTTAACATATAATCTTTATTCTACCACAAGGGCAAAAAGGGTCTTCAGCACTGCTGTTACTCATTCCTAAACTTAGGCATTAATTTCCCTTCCTGACTTACTGGAAAGCTTTGCTGTGTTACCATAGAGCAACTCCACAATTCTTTGTGAGCTGCGTAGGTACTTATAAGGTCAGGATTTAAAGGAAGTGTTTCAAGTTTCCCTTTTCAATGACCTAATATTGTTTTACTTGAAATAATCTGAGCATACTTGGTAGCACCAGATTTTCATAAAAAATGCTCTTTGAAAAAAAWATATTTTATGCGTAAGTCACATTGTCACTTTGTATTAACTTTCTTATCCATTTCACCTTTATACTGTCCTCTGTATTCATCCATTTTTAACTAAGTTATCTTTTTTCAGTCGTGAAATAGATTTTTAAAAAGACAGGAGTGCCCGTCTCAGTCTGAAAGAAARCTCTTGCTCTGGCAATTAAAAGCTGCTTGAACTCTTCATAAGCAGAGGAAATTTTGTTAGAAACATGCTTGTACTGTAAACTAATGAAGTTAATGTATAACTCTTCCCCATTGCTTTCCARTCCTGGATATTTGAATGCTTTATGAAAAGACGCTTCAGCACTGCAATGTGACTTTGCTCAGTGATTTTGTTTTCCTGAGAGGCTTTCTAGTACCAACAATTCCCTAGACAGAAATGCTACTTTATATCAAAATGTATCTGATCGACCAAATACAGTATAAATATCAAATTATGTAAAATAAATTCTGTGAGTTTCTTCCACTAGGTTTCGATTCTGAAGGACTAAATGTGACTTTTCTGTAAATAGACTGCTTCTGTTCCACATTTCCTCAAGCACAGACATGCTTTTAGCTTAAAAGATTTCCAGCCTAAAATTAGTAATGGCAGCACTCAGCATCTCTAAATGCCTGTTGTGATTTTTTTGCCCCTTAATTGTTCAATTTTGCTCCAATGTCAGATTACAGCRACAGATCAGTTAAGTGTAGTGCTGCAGGATGCCATTTCTTTGGCTGTAGCAAATAGGAAGACTTTTAGTTAATGTCTTTTCTGTCTTCAGAATCAGTAGATCTCAGACTGCTGTTGTGGTTTATGTCCACGTATAATTACAGCACACTTCATGAAGATTCCTAAATGCACTTCAGAACATATAATGCCCCTAAAAGAGATGTTCTCCTTCTGCATCTGACCATGTCAAGGATCACAGTATGTGATGCCTTTTGGGGATGATACTAATGATTTTGAAACAGCAATTAAATGTGGTGTCTCAACAGCTCATGATACCACGTTGTTTGTGGTATGACAATAGCTCATRAGAAATCACAAGAATCTTCCAGTTAAGGCAGAGGAAAAGTAATTTGATACAAAGAATTTTGTAGTACTGCTCCATGTTCCTTGTTTTCATGAGTTCCTGTGGTACACGAAATGTAAATTGAAAGCATATTACTAAAAAGTCTCTTCTGGTTAGTTCTGCACTAATCTCAGCTCAAGCTAAGGAGTACCTTTGTATTCTTGTGATAGCTCTACTCCCTAAGCCACAATATAAAACATTTATCAGGCCCCGCTCACCTTCCCAAAATTTTCTACCTTGGTATTTTAAACAGCAACATTATAACCTTACCTACAAGGGCACTTCATCCACTTTCATTAGCTTGGAAGAAATTTAACTGTACAGAATGCATCTAAATCCCTGCTGTGAAACATGCCATCTCCTAAGTGCAGTCAAAATAAGCTCTATAATCTCGTATTCATTTTAAAATCAAAATTATTCAAGCCTCTGATTTTTCCTTTATTTTTCTAGCTGTAGTCTTAGTGATTTTATAAATCCTGAATAAAGATAATGGATCATTATTCACAGTCCTTTTAGCCTTCATTAGCATAGACTGAGTCACCAGCTTGCTAAATAAACAGAACATATAGGTTAGACATATGTTTTTTCACCTGACTTATTTCATGATGCAGAAAGTGCTTCAGCTCTATTTCAGCCCTTTGCTGTGTGAGAACAGAATGCACCAATTAATAATGTCAAATTACAGCCAGAAACCCATGCCTGAATGAGCTTGTCAGGACAATGAGACTTTTCCGCTTATTATTTTCAGAAAATTCACGTGAAAGAGAGAAGCTGTGAGCAGTTGTAAAATTCTCAGTCCTTTATCAGTGCTACAAATAAATATGTGTAAAAATCTTGCATGTTTAATACTTTAAAATAAAACAAAATTTTATAAGTCAAGCTTTAGGTATGAAGCATTTTAAAAAATATCAAATTTTGTGTGCTTTGCAATAATAGTATCATCTATTTAATAATGAATTTAAAAGGTTTTAATTCCTATATGTATAAACCMCCCCAATACTTTATTCCACTTTTATTAGCAGTGTTATGAAGCCAATTTAACTCTGAAAGAGTGCCAGAAGGTCTTGGATGTGATGGTAGGGCTCACCAAGAAAAATAASCAAGGGAGAATTTGCCTACTTTTCCAGAACAGCAGAGCTGTCCTAGACTCTGCCTGGACAGGAGAGATTTGAAAGGACTCCCTCTGTCTTACTGCTGCTTATTTATTCCTCATTACTCTCATGCAAAATAAATAGACCTAGCTGTTTTCAAGGACTGAGGGGATCTCCATCTCAGGAAATGGACYGAGCATTATCGTGCTGCTGCTGAGTACTGCAGCAATCACATAACAGACAATTCCCACACTGAGGTGAGTTAAAGTAAGTGCAGTAATAGAGACTGAGTGCAATAATAAGAAAGCAATCTTCCCCATTGTGCTATGAGCKCTCTTTGCCCAACCAGTCTTCTGACACCTCCCAAAGTCAAACAACTTGTGCGTAGCTTGTCTGGCAGCTGGCTGAGCTGCTGCACACTTGCTGGAATAACTCACCCGCAGATGTCTGCGCCTGCTCTCCTGGCAGTGGCCAGACTTTGGAGCATTTCCCACAGTTTGYGGCAAGAAGCAGCACTGCAACAAGGACTGACTCTTCTCCCACAGGCTTGGTGTTTAATTCAGCCATACTGCAGCCATTCTCTTTGTACTGGCGGGGTGCTTAGAGCACYCTTAGAGCAGCTTGAAACGGAAACCAGTCTAGAAGTACTATTAGAATATCAGTGTATTGTGGAGACAATTAAAACAACTGTGTTCCCTATCCAGTAGGAAGAAATGGGTTCTGGCATTGTCTTAGTCTACCAAATGAATCACAATAAAGGAGGAATCACTTTCTTCCAGCCAGGACAGCTAATAATTGTTATATAGGTTAGGTATAAGCACCCTAAATAAAGTCATCCAATTACCTGCCACCATCCAAGCAGTAGTAGCTGAACTGGCTGTGGGCAGTGTCCTGTGAGAGGATTCAATAGCTCAGCTAAGAGCTGAGAAATCCGTCTTTCATCTAAATCAAACCAATGGATATAAACTAACACATAATTGTAGCAAATTTACTTTTCCTTTGCAGTTATTTCATGCACCATTGTGTTCAAGATATTTCTATAGCGATGGCAAAACCTTCTGGGAGGGCCTCCAAGGTGGACACATCTTTGATTATGTGGAGCCAGGTGGCAGCTGCAGGTCTCCCTTAGGCTAGGATTGTCAGTGGACAGTTATGTCTTTATAGTGCTTTTTAGAGTCTTTCTTCCATGCTCAGATGCCAGCTATGGAACAGTGAATCATGGAGATGTAAAACACATGTTGCATGTGCAAAAGGTGCCTCTTCAGATGAGGCCACAAACCTTCCTTCCAGTGTGGYTAACTTAATAGAGTTGTTGAAATTTCTTTGTTAGTTATCATGCTTGTAGCTATATCCTCCTTGTAAGACAGAAGCATTTGCAGAGGAAAGATAATAAAAAAATTACAGGGCAGCCAAATCCAGCGTGACAATTTCCCTCAGAAAAAAAAATAYACCTGTGTTTGTGAAAGCTTTTGTGAACAAAAAGCTTTTGAGCAAACACATATGGAGGAAGGAAAGAAAGAAAAGAGTGGACAAACCTGTTAGAAACACTGTGAGATCAAATCTGTGCAAAATTTGACCAGAAGATGAAATATCTTTTGTTTTGGTTTTTTGGGGTTTTTTTTGGTTTTTTTTTTTTGTTTGTTTTGTTTTGTTTTTGTTTTTTGGGGTTTTTTTTTGCATAGGTTATGGTGGTTGAAAAAAAAATATTTTTGCTTTATTTATTCTCCTGCTCTATCCATTGTGGAGCAGGTTGGCACCTGCCTTTCTACCCTTAGGGAAGAGCTAAGTACAATTGTGCTGCTCCCTGAAACYCCAGCAAGGAACTAACCTGTGCCAGCCCATTTTTTGTTGTAACTTATTTTCTCTCACTGGTCAGCAATTTGGAGGTCACTTGCATGCAAAAAGGAGAGAGCAGCTTATTGGCAGCTACTCTGCTGCCATGGTGATTCCTGCAGTACAGAGAATAGTGCGTGGCRGATCATAGGGGGATACGAGGAGGTAGGAGTCATCATTTTTATACRGAACATAAAATAATAGAGGAAGRAAAATAATGTAGGTCTGTAACAGCRAAAATGAAACAACATTTTATACATCAAAGAAAGAGAAGGCAGCAAGAGAGATGCAGAGATAGAAAGGACTRTAATGCATGGCAAGTTTCATTAAATTGGCTCAGTATCATTTTAAGAAGCTGTAATGGGCTTGGACAGGCTTTTGTTTGCTTGTTTTTCATACTCAGATACARAAAAATGCTGGCCAGCTCTAAGAAAGGGGCATCAGTCATGCAGGCATTTAGCCAACATCACCGCTGGGCCCTATGAATGTCAGGTGCTGTTCAAAAAACTAATTAGTTTGTTTTCCTTCAACACTTTGTTGAAAGAATGTTTCATTACCATGCAAATGGTGTTAACTCACAACACAAGCTAATCGAATTCTTTCAAAACCTCCCATGTAGACCCTTATCATAACCTGCTGAACAATAAACACTAAACTCACTTTAGAAGATAGAATTCATACTGGTAGCAGGATGCTGACTGTCAGACTATTCACAACTTCTATTATTTCAGATTCTTTGAGTCCCTAAGAAATGCATCTTATTACCTCTGTTAACAATGGATTGGCACTTGCCACTGTAAGTAGCTGGACTGATAGCTCAAAAGTAAACTACTGCCTTTGTGAAAAAAATATATTTGAAATGCATCCTACCACATGTTGCCTGTTTCTGCTGCTGCAGCACCCCTCTCCTTCCTGCCAGCAGCAGCTAAGCAGGGCCTCAGAGAATGAACAGGTTCAGGAAACCTGCAGCCACATGCTCACTCCTTTGTCATCTTTGCCAGGGTAATCGCACGTGAATTCAGTCTCTGTGCTCGGCTTTCCTGCCCAATGACTTTCTCTGAACACATTGCTGATGCTTTCATTCCTTTCTACTCCTGCATTCATTTTGGCTGGATCAAGAAATTTCAAAAGTCAGTCTGGAACAGCCCCTGCCTACTCATTAATCATTCATTAAGCCCTCTGTATTCCTGGCCTTTCCCTTGCCAAGTTCATTGATTCAAGCCACAGTGAAGCTCAGGTCCCAAGCAGGTGACAAGAGCTACCCCGAGTGCTGTCCCCTGGGGTGCCACTGGCGTGAGATGCTGATATCGGCTGAACAGCAGCTCAGAGCACAGCCAAACCACAGAGCCTGCACTCTACACAGGCAAAGAAAAGCTAAAGCATTATGCCTTAGTGTGAGTTGTACAAAATTTAGTTGCTATCTTCTAGGTGAGAGGAAAAATGCCAGGCTGCAGATGCAGCAGAGGGAGGTGAAAACCTTGGCCGGGAGGAAACGTGCTCTTAACACAAGATGCAAACACAAACCTGATTGCTCTGTTATTCAGACCTGGAGGGTTSATGTTCAGCACCATGCTACCTCAGTGCTTACATCCAACAGCGTTTACACTCATCTCTTACAGGAATCAAAAATCAAGCTCTAGAAAACCTTTATTGCTGAATAGAAGAGAGTTTAAATGCCAAACTGGACAAGAAAAAAGGGTAAGAAACTTTTTTCGCGTACCARTCGAGTTACTGACTTAGAAGCCTCAATGATTAATACAGTAACACTCAGAAGTCCTAGAATAGTAACAAGAGTAATGTTAATGTCACCATTTTCTCCAAGTGAAAGTATTTTTCCCATCTTCACAGTAAAGTCCAACTTAAACTCTTACTCAATGCAAGGATTCAACCACTTTGATGGCAGAGAGAAAATAATACAAATTACCAAAACACAGTATTTTTTTAAGTGCAGTTATTTGTTGTCAATAAAATGTGCAGATATGCAAATGTGCTTTTAGATAGAAAAAGTTTAGAGACCTTTAAAACAGTAATATTCACTGCAGAGTTTCTTGTTTTGTTTTTGACTCAAACAATCTCAACAACAGGTTAATAGACTTAACCCTGCATCTGGAAGAAATGCTCATAAGTGTACAAAATAAAAGCTTTTGCAGGATTGATGGCATAACTGAGATGAAAATAGTAATTTATATCCACAGAAATTTGAAAGAAATAATGGAAATAATGGAAATAWTTTTTAATTGGATATTATGATTGAAGAATCATCATTCAGAAATCCCTGTAAAAATTAGAATTTGCAGAACATTGTTTTTGGGTAAATCAAAGAATTCCATTTTTTATAATTTCTAAAAGTTTCATTGGCATGTAAGTAATTTTCTCTTCATGTCTTATGTTTTCTGAATAACAATATTTTTATTTCTGGTTCAAAAAACTTTTTGATGCAACACTTATTTAATTGAAATGCCACATTTAATACAATGGATTTTCTACAATATTTGAGCTTTGCACTGTGATTGGAGGTGGGTTAAACTGATCACTGATTCATCAATCCTATAAGCTGATGTGTTTTTTGGTTTTGCCTGTTTCTAATTCACAGTACTGAGTCAGTGGCCTCTCTAAGAAATCTCTCCCCCTGGTCCATCTTTGTATGAAGCCTGCCCTCAGATTCTGGCTAAACCATTCTGTAGCTCTCTTGCAGCCCATAATATTTGGGTTTCTTCCACAAGTAATCAAGATTCAGAGAGAATTGGTGTGCATCCCAGTCTGCTAAAATACAGAATGAATACTTGGGGATTAGAACAACTGCTTCCAGGAGGAGATTGACTTCACATCTTCACAAATAAACAATGTTTCATGAAGTTCCATTAAGAACCTTCTATTTGGATCCTCTGACAGACATTTACGAAAATAACAAAAAATGACCAAGCTTTTCTTTRCAAAACTCTTTACTTTGCAAAACTATGTATCAAGGACAAAAGGATGGAGAAATTAAACTGTGAAAGTGGATATGAAGAGAAAGAGCAGAAAGGGTGTGTAAGATGTGAGAAATGGGAGATCTGGGGTGGCTGTTGCCGGACAAAGCATCTGTAAACACACCTTTGCTGCTAAGTGTTTCATAGGCTGTCTCAGTGTGAAGGGTCTAAAAGAGGGTCTATGCACCAGCGAACCTGAATGGAAAAATAAACAGAAAAGATCTTCATTTAGCTTAGAGTCATTAGAAATATTCACTCTGTTCTCTGTATTTCATACTCTGAAATTCTAGAAGAGAAAAACAAAACAAAACAAAAACCCAACCAAACAAAACCAAAACCCCCAAAAAACCCAAACCAAACAAAANAAAAAGAAAAAGAAAAAAAGCAAAACAAAAACTCGAAAGCAAATCACTAGCTCACCAGAATTAAATTCACTTCACAACAACGAAGAATATTTGCTTTGCAATATAATTGAAGTAAGGACAAAGTAAAATTACAGAACAGCAAGGCAAGCACCCACTGCATTTTCTCTGCGCGATACCGTTCCAAAAACTCAGTGATGCAAGATGCTCATACTGTGTAAAATATTAAATTATTCATTTGATTTGCATTTAATGGTTCCAAAAAAACCTAAGCAGGTAAAACACAGACAACACTTAATGCACCTTTTTTTTTTTTTCTTTTACTTCAGAAGGCACTTGTTCCAACACCTTCTGTGTACAGGSTAAATTGTTTGCCTCACATTTTTTCTCCATCCAACATTAGCAGATTAGCAGAAAGGTGTGCAGATTTCCATTCCCATGAGGCACGCGTTTTCACACCCCCCCAAGCCTGTTGCTTTCAACTGCTTGTTAAACASAGCCAATGAAACTGAGAATTCTTAAACAAAACACACATTAGCATGCCTCTTGTTTTCTTAGATTTTCATTGCTCCATTTACTATTTAGAACTTCATCCCACTCCTRTTGAAGTGAATAATGAAACTCACATTGATTTCAATTTGAAAGCCTCTCAACAGCATTAACATCTAACTGTTGACAAAGGGAAAGCAGAGCTGTGTAATGYTATCAATAAAAGTTTTGCTCCTGGTTCTGCACTTTTGTATTGTGGAAGTTACGTTTTTTGTGGTATAGCTGTTCTCCTTCACATGGTTCTTCAAATTGTATCCAAGTCACAGTAATGATAGGGATAAAATGAAATTTAGAATATAYATCCCACCTTTAAAATAATTCATGTCTAGTAGTTATCAATTATTATTTAAACTTTTAAGCAGAAGGCAGAGATGTTAATTTGGTCCATCTTCTGGTTATAAGTCTCACAGAATACAAAAGTATCCCAGCTACTGCAGAGATAATTACCCCAAGAACTGTATCTGCCCTGTACATATTTCTGAAGTGACTCTGGGAATGTTCATSCCACTTCCTCAGCTTCCATCAGCTGCATGAGCTATCTCCCTCCTCCCTCTGTGGCTCTGGGGCTCTCAGCAGAGCATGTGCCACAACGCATTCCTTCTCTTCCCATCCTTTCAGAGTCCTGTTGCCACTTGTTTAATAACCTGCTCCACTAACCTTCACCATCTCCCTTCTTTCCCATCCTTCACCCTTGAATGATTTTATGTGTTCCAATTCATCTGAAGAAGATGTTGATGCCAGTGAAAATRTAACCATTCAGAAAGAAGTGGCCTGCACAACCGCACTAAAACTTTTGCATCAAACATTCAATCTCTAATGATCTGGCTGAGATGTTTCAGAAGAGTGAATGGTTCCACAAAGCTGACTTCCAAAATCCAKTTTTGCTTTCCATCCTTCCCATATTTTATATAATCCCATGCATTTAAGCTCCACAAATTTTTGAAATCCCAGCACGCATACATCCATCCCTATAACTATTCCTTTGGGAAAAAATCCTTTGCAAGAAGCAACTCTTTGACAAATCATAGAGTATGGTTTGCATATGTTAACTGATATATATCTATAAGCATAACTAGAACTACTTGAATTATGCACTTTACTGTATTTGTTTAAAACCACCATGGATAAAATTCATTTTTACTTCTGCTTTTTGAAAAAATTGCCTTTTGAAACTCAACAATTTTCATATCCTCCCACCTCCGGAGGATGTGTTTAAATAAATTTTATCAGTTTTCTTCAGGAGAAAAATATTTCATTGAGGCTAAGTACATATTTTAAAAATATGCATGGGTGATACATACTTGAAATAGTAGGAGTTTTCTATTGCCTAGGCCAAGCCTTTTTGGTGTCACTGACAYTGGTCTGTTAAAGACAATAGAGCTGTGCTGGAGAGATGTCTCCTCATTTTAGGCCATTTTGAATGATTAAAAAAAAAATGAAGAAACTCATAGCATTATAGATGCTTCTAGCTAAAATTAAAAAAATAAAAAAAAAAAAAAGAAAATTAAAAGTAAGTAGTGAGTTTTTTGCAAGGATTTGAATTTTTCATTGCGGGGCACATCCATCCACATGTTTTAATGGAAAGCAGGTATGCTTTTATTTATATTTTAATTTTTTTTTTCCAGAATTCATCATCTCCACAGGAGGTAGTCTTTCTTTCTTTTGAATATAGACAAACACTGGTCCCCACTTTCTTGTGATGACAAGTTCATTGCAGAACAGGTTCTTCTTTCTTTTGCTGATATTTTCAAGAACAACTTGCAGATTGACATACTGCTCACCTTCACAGATGGTGGGGAAAAAAATATCCAGAAAGAACAATCAAGAAGAAATTATTCAACTTTTCTAACACTTTAAACCAGATGGTTTAAGAATATAGATATCATATACTCCTAATTGTTTTTATTCATTCCCTTTGGTGATTTTTTTTTTTTTTTTTTTTTTTAACATTAGCACACTACTGGCTGTGGAACCAAGAGGAAGCAGAAAGAAAGATCTCTTCATCTGCTTAGCTCCTCACTTGGGTTTTTTCCATGTGTGTTTTTGAAGAATGAGCACTTTGAAATTTTAAAATTTATTTAATTTTAATCCCAAGAGATCTCATGTAATATTTAATAGGTTCTCAAAGGCAGACCTTTTTCTCCTCTTTTCCAGCCCAGAACWACAGTTTGGGCCACTTCTCACTTAATTCTAGCAAGTGAAAAACTCCAGTGTCAATGTTCCCTGCAAGTCACAGACATCCTGTGACATATGCAGTCATATTGAATGGCTGCACATTTATGAAACCAGTTCCTCCTTCTGGTCATTGTCCAAGTGTCCTTTGAACAGGGCCTATATATATATATATATATATATATATATATATATATGGCTCTGTATTTATATATATATAAATGACTCTGTACTTTCCTCTAAATCCTGTATCCCATTAGAACCAAACCTTCTCTGGAAAAAATATAGAAGGAAATTCCCAGTAGCGGTGGTGAAAAAAAAATCTCCTTTCTGTGACATATTATTGATTAAGGTGTTGTGAGTAAACAGATAATTTTTTTCCTATCTAAACTTGAAAATTTCCTCATGAAGTGTCTGACTCTGCATAAYGTTTTCCTGTTTCCTCATGAAGATAATGGCCTTAATTTATTTTATAGACTTGGGAAAAATAAACATAAGCGGAAGGCAAATGAAAGACTCAAAACTTCACTTCATGTAAGAACTAACACAAATATAACAGCARTTCAACAATTCCTGACTGTTTGTATTTTGCACACAGACTGACAAACTCATGCATTCAAAATCCTTTCGAGGGAGGGCTGCTCACAGATGCCTCAGCTGTACTCTTATTATGCAAATGCGTGTTGACATAAAGTTGCCCAAATATCTGAGAACTGCATTATCCCAGTGATTCCCACAGCACTGCCTCAGATCCYACCCTTCCCTATGAACATCATTGTGGCTCCATTGTGGAAGGCTTTAGAGCATACTGATGCAAGAGAGCAGAATTTGCCCCTTAAAGTAACAGAGAGATTGACATATGTTTTCTCCATCCATTTGGCTAGCCTACAATAAAATGCCTGGTGCTCCATCAGAGTTTGTAATTGATTGGCCAGTAAACAGCTTGTTGATAATAACATATTCTCACCATCTGATGTTTTGAACAATCCAGTAGCAATCTGCAGCAACGCTATTTACACTGTGTTCCCTGCGCTGGGCATGGATCCAGCTTTTACCACCACCAACAACAAAGAAGCAGGAGGTCTGTCATAACCTTCAGAAGTTTCTGTGAGTAATTTTAAGGTTTTCAGAGATAGTTTGGCGTCTAGCAGGGGATTTGAACATGGAAATATTTCTCATGTCCTTTGTTTTATGTATCATGTTATAATGGGAAAAGAAAGATATACAGAAAATGTTTTCCTAGTAGATAAGCATTTAAAGGATATTGACTTTACCAGAGTTCAAGCAATACTTAGAACATCCTGTTAGTCATATTAGGTGACCTTGGACTCATCTTCTAGGCTGTGTAGTGCAGAGTATTCCAAACAATATACTCTGCCAATTCAGATTGTCTGTATTATCTCCCTTTGGGTTCTTCCTATGGAATTCACATAATGGGGAGCTTGATGTATGTATGTGTTTATTTGCCCACATACATACTGGTGTGCAGGCAGGTTCCCACGAGAACTGATCTTGAAATCTAAGAATCTTCTTAGCTGAGTGATCCCTTTTCATTTATGCCCTCTATAACAAAAAAATTTAAAATTCTCTGCAAGTAGGGACATGCAAATAATACCACTGGAAGAAGTCTTAGTGGAAGCAAGGTCYCTCCCAGGGTCAGAAACATTCCCCAGCTCTCCATAAATGCCAAGTTCAGGCACTGAGAGTACAAGGGCCAATGGGCTGGGCTGTGAAACTGAGGAACATATCAGGATGGAGATGTGTCCAGAACAGAACACTAAACTTCTGGGGAACAGTCAATGGCACTCAGAGCACTGTCTAAATTTAGGCACTTCCATTTCTACACAACAGCAGAGCAGGGATCAAGAGGATCTAAGCTGTGCACTTCAGTGTCCATCTCAAACCCTCATTTCCATTTTAACAGTTCTTAMCCATGACCAAATTTTCTTTAATAGAAGTGTCTATTTTGCATGTAATCATAAGGCTTAATAATGATCTCAAGTTGCATTGTTATCAGTCAAGTCCAAGTGAATTTAATACATTTACCTGACCTTTCAATACTCTGAAAATTAGATCTTTTTCCCCCAAGGTCTATGATAGTCCAATATTTGCTAAATATGTATAGAATAACAAACAGAAAGACAGGGCAGCTGTTCAACACCTGCATTGCTTGTCTTTTAAAATATCTTCAGCTGTCCTGTTTCTTGGAATTTCCTTTTAGTTCTTTCAAGAAAATACAAGATCCCAGTGTCATTGGCTGTCAGGTTTAATTTTTTTGTGCAGMAATAACAAGGTCTTCTTGGCTAGAAAGAAATTTACAGTCTTCCATAAATTTAGAAAATATTTTCATGTAAGGTTATTGTACAAAACTCTAATCATACTGTATTTCGGTGTGTTAAAATGTCAACCTTGCCCACACTTTTTCCTAATTAAAAAATTGCAAGCAAATAAAAAGCTATAGCAGTCTACTTAATAAGTTCTCCTTCAAAGATACCACTTTCATCGTGAAGATTTTCCACTTACACAATCTAAGAATTAACTCTTTTTCTTTCAAACTATTTGCTTTATAAATACTTGTCTGAAGTTATCTCACCATTTAGTCTCCAATGGAGCTTTTTATTCTTTGACAGCACATTGGCTGTATACCAGTTTGGGGGTTTTTTATCCTTTTCACAGATTCTTCAGCTCAGCTGTTCCATGTAGGCTGCCAGCATTTTTAAATGGCTGCTTTCATTATTATTTAATGTGTGTTGGTTTCAGCAAATATTRTAACTACAACTGTTGCTTATTATGGGTCTCTTTTTTTTCCCTGTAGTCAGTCAACTGGCAACATTCCAAGCTCCTTTTTAATTTCCTATGACTAGAAAACTGTGCTTGCAAGGTCTACTCACTCCTTCAGATGTTTGACATCATTACTATTTAATATGCTCCTTCAAGAAATGTTGTTGCCACAGCATTTCCTGACAGCTTTACAGTTCTGCTACCCCATTAAATACAACTGTAATTGTGCTTAAAAACCAACAACTTCATGCAGAGGCCTTACAAACCTCCCAAATTTAATTTGCTTCACAATGACTTCCCACTCTGTGCAGCAATATTATAGGAGACTTGCCACAAATTTGTTTGAGTTTCCTGATTTGAGTTTGAGTTTCCTGACAACTGCACACAAACGCTAATGTAGTTCTCAGAATTTCCTAGAAAATTCTCAGATCTAGTCGTGTAGGCAAGAAATACAGATAATGGAGTGGTTCAGCACCTCTGGTTCATGTTGACTTTATCAGTTTCAAAAAATGGAGTGATAAAGAGGTTTCCAAAGTCACTGGAACCTTGCCTTAGTCATTCAAACAATCCAAATTTAGCTAATGCTTTCAATTCTATTTGGAATACTTAGCTCTGCAAAGCCATGATAGAACTTTTGCATGGCCTTTGAACCTTCAGGGTTTGTGGGTTATTTCTCATGATAAATTAAATAGGTGTCCTTATCAACAATGCACCATGGAAATGCAAATACTCATATTTCCTAAACTTTTCTGCTCACTGCCTATCTCTCTATTTATCCTCCTAGTCAATTCTGCTGTGCATCTTGAAATACCCCCACAGCAATTTCACAAAATTCTATTAGAGTTTTCACATGTGAAACAAACCCTTTCCTCATCTTCCTCTTCTTTCTATCCTCTACCTCAGCCTCCTCATTCAGAAATAAACATACACTTCAAAAACAATCAACCTTATTTTTCTAACATTTTCTTTATAGTGGGAAGAATGAAAAGCTATTTCCTAGTGTGAGACAWTAAAAGCAAGGTGAACAGGAGGGTGAGAATGACGATTAAAGGCATGTCAGCAGGAAAAAGAGCCTTGTAAACTGTTAAAATTGGAGAAGGTCCATCATTACATGSTAGAGATGCAGAACTACCAGAAGATATAGGTGTTTCTTTTTAGGCATTTTTTTCCAACCATAAACGGCTTGGAATCCTTTTTCCTATGATACTCTAAACGTGTCTGYCATGTATGGCTGAAAGTCTGCAGTTCTAATCCCCAAGCACAGAAAAACCTTCACCACGGGGTAAAGATTTACCTCATGGGYGAAGGAACTTTCTGAGGGAAGGGTGGCAGTTTGAGACTACGACCTGCCCCAGGAATCGGGGCCCCTTTAAACCCAATAACATACTTTTTGAAATGCAGGATGTTTCCTTTTCTATCATAAATAGAGCGACTTCATTTAATAAAGAAAAGTATGTCCTATCAATTCATTTTTTATCCTGTCTGTTCAGATATTCCTCCTGGGGAAAGGATGTGTGTATGAGAGAGAGAGARAACAAMCCATATGTAACAGATACTGCCAATGTTGCTCAATGAACTCCAAGAAGTTATCCAAATACTGTTATTTGATGGCCATATATGATCTCATTCAAAAAGCTGCTCTTGGTAAACTTCAGTAGCACAGACTTTCACAGTGTCTCATTCAGGCATTTGCATTTATTACAAGGAAAAATAAGTATTAATTTGCTCCTGCATTTCAAGATACTTTACTTTCATCTTTGTAATTGTATGATATTTGTAGTTTTGAATTCCATTAGYTTCTGGCTTCAAGTTGAAGTAAGAAATGGGTCATTTTGCATCAGGTAGCATCAGAGTCCGAGTCATCAACCATAACCTGCTGTTACAGTTATATCRTTATGCAAATTAACACAACAGCCCATGAATTCAAAATTTAAAAAATTMTTGTATCAGGAAAACATATTCAATCTGCATTTCCGTCAGATATTTATCAGACTAGGTATCTACTGGAAGTGATTATTTGAATTATGCATGAGTATTTCAATTATTTAGTACCTACATKTCTCTAATAAAACAATTAAGTTCTACCTGTCTAAAGGAAGCCTTTTCAAACTTAATATGAAAATATAGAATAAGTAGATATTCACACACTAAGAGAGTGTCATTGTATATTTGTATTTTCCAATTTCAGTTCACTAAACACCGTCATATTTGCATTGAGAACAGAATTTCTTACAAATGTTTCTTTCAGCTATGCTGTTCACTTTTTAAAAWCTGTTTTCATCTAGAAAATTACCATCAAATTTGTTTACATCAAAACAGGAATTACATAAATTAAATTCCCAATGAGATCTACCTTAAAAGAATGTTAAGGTTGAAAAGTTGAGTGCTCAAATGAAGAACTACCAAAATTAAGTATGCCTGTGTTATTCACATGCACATACATCTTCCTTCCCTTKTGAATCTGTGGTGTTCTGAAGATCCTCTAAAAATACCTTTTCAAGTTCATGCCCATTTAATGGGAGGGAAAAGCAATTATTATAATGAAGCCATTATAGTGATGTACATATAATATTGCCATTTTAATTCCATATTAAAAATTAAATGCTTCTATGTTCATCATCCAGTGCTTTATTTGTTTTACAGTACTCATACCTAACAAAAAAACAAAAAAAAAAAAAAAAAAAAAAAAAAAAAAAACCAAGTAAATAATAAGTTTTAATATAGGAATTTGCTGCATCTTTGAGAAGGAATCAGTGGTATAAGGAAGCAACACAGGACAAGGTAACTCAGACAATAGGATTCCACAGCCCTTTTCTCAGTGCCAAAAGCTAAGACTATACATAAAAGTTAGCTGGACTAAGAAGCAGATCTGATTTTTTATGAATAAGATTTATGTTATAAACAAAAGTGAATGTTTTCTTCTCAGAAAATTAATATTAGAATTCAAGTGGTCCACTCCAAATATCAAACCTATAACTTCTGGTGGATCTAAAATCAGGAGTGTGAAAAATGTCTCTTATATTTCCCTTCTGATTCTTAATGATTCATTTGCTGATGCATTTTCTCTTGTGTTTATCTTGTCACTGTTTTCATTTCCATTCATATTTACACCAAATATGTAAATGCAGTCCCAACACATTAAACAGCACATATATTTAGAATGTTAAACATACACTGTACATCAAAAAATGCTCTAGAGTTGCTCCCAACAGAGTTTTCCTATCTAAAGTTAATGAGTTTTAATGTACGGTTTCC
This sequence comes from Malurus melanocephalus, assembly GCF_030028575.1. Lineage (NCBI taxonomy): Eukaryota > Metazoa > Chordata > Aves > Passeriformes > Maluridae > Malurus > Malurus melanocephalus. The sequence continues at coordinate 1,847,773 of NW_026623295.1, read as the reverse complement.
TTGTACCTTTCCTTTCTCTGCMCATCAATCTGTTCATGGCATCTGTCAAGCATGCAATAACAGGGAAATATTCTCTGGGGCTGTCAGTGAAATGACACCTTTCTCCTTTACTGGAGTTTGAAAATAATGCCCATATTTCTCWGAAATTCTCCAGGCAATGTATGTTTGACTTACAAAACCAACACCATCTGCCCAGGCAGATTCTCAGAGCCAATGACACATAAAAGATTTTATCTGATCTCTGATGTCAAAGATATCACATTAGGTTATCAAACTTCCACTTAACTAGATGACTTACCTGCACACCTGACATTTGAATAGRATGGTTACATAGAACAGTGGCTAGGATTGGTTCACTGTATTATCACAATCAATTATTACAAGCAAGGACTCTAATTTATGAAAAACAATGCAATTGCATGTTCAAATAAAGGATGGTACACTTTGGCATTGAATCACTGCATGTTGCATGTTCATAAGTTGACCTTATTGAAACTATATGGATTTTAGCATTCCTRAGATATTTAGAAGCACACGTTGTATCTGTAGGCAACATACAGACCTGTGCTTACCCTACAATTAATCATTGCACTAGTGAGTCCTCACAGGTTTTCATTTTGAAGCTAGCAAATGCTTTGTGGTTTCCTGAAACAAAATGCTCAGATATGCTCAAAATTAAGAATGGCACCCACTTCAGAACAAGGCACAACTGAGTTGGCCTCAGTTTTTCATTTTTGCAACTGTAAAATTGGTGTGGTTTCCCCATCTGACTTAGTAGATGGAAAAATGTTTATCCATATTTATTTGTTTCTTCAGAAAATTGTTCTTTAAGATTTCCTGAAGAATCATGCTTAATTCTAATAAGCTAAATAAGAAATTTGAAGTAATATAAGAACTGCAATTCAAAACCTGCAGACAATGTGGATTTGCTTGTGACAATCACATTTGCTCTCCAGGCCAATTATAAAAGTAGCAAATGTCAGGGCATCACTATTTACAGATGATATCAGAATTTGTACGAAACAAATCTTGTTTCTTATTATCATTACCTCAGCACTTTTAAGTGTGATGCCTTCAAATAATTACTCTCCAACCTGGTGATCTCATCTTCTGTAATTCTGTTTCTTCAACCTGGCTTGCCCTTATCCTTTAACTTTAATGACAAAGAAATAATGTATATTGAGTGAGAACTACACTCACATTAAGAGGAAAACTTTAACTACTATTTCTTTTCCCCAAGGATATATTAAAAATCATAATAATAAAATAAATGAGGATACAACACAGATGTCTAGTGGGAAAGAAAAGATAACCAGGTGCTTAAGCAACATTGTCTCCAATAGGTTTGAAATGAAGTGTCTGAGTGACTTCCTGAAAAATGATGATTCATTCAGATGGTGCCAGTGTGTCTGATTTTTGTTAAAGTCACAGCAACRGGGGTTGACTGTTATCACTTTTCCTGAATGTGGCAGAAGCTAATTTCAWAATTTCATTTTATGAGTAAAAATGTTGTTTATAAAGAGCTGAATCTTCTTCAGCAATGGTAATTTTTTCCTAGAAACAAAGTAATTAACTTCAATTTTCTGAGCAACTCAAATTCATTGGGGAATTTGGGATGTTTTCATACTAGATGTCCCTTTATCCTTTTATATATCATATGCAAGTCTATTTCTTTTAATATAAATATTTAAGCTTTAAATGTATTTTAATGTTATTGAATATCAAATTAACTAGAAGGGCTAATTTGATGGAAGTCTAGTATGACTATTTTGATCAGTCATTTGTAAATCATTATCAAAATATAATTTCTGAACTCACTGCCAAAAAAGGTTTCAGCATTCCAGCACTTCCTGAGAAAATTATGACCAGAGAAGATATTTACTTTTTTTTTTTTTTTTACCAAGTGTACATCAGTCTAGAAATATAAAGAAATTAAAACAGTTTAATATCTGTGCAGCAAGGCTTCTGTTAATTAACACAAAAATAGCTTCTTGTGTTTATGTAGTTCCTCTTAATCTTCCTTTGTTTTGCTGCTTAAAAAAAAATCTTCAATTTTATGCACCACAGTAGACAAGAAAAATATTAAATCTGAGTTGTTTTGATTCTCCCAATAGCAGAGGARGAACCAAATCCTACTGACTGCTTTATAAAAACAGACCTTTTTGGCTTCTAACTAAACCAAGGATACCTTGGCCCCAACAGGGTTTAAATTGAAAAGAAAACTTGTAGGGGGTCAGGATTTCACTGCTTCCCAAAGCCTCTGTCCAGAGAGTATCACAGTAGCCCCACCAATTTCTATTCTGTAAAAAAAAAAAAAAAAAAAAAAAAAAAAAAAAAAAAAAAAAAAAAAAAAAAAAAAAAAAAGGTGCTATTCATCTAGTGCAGTTTCTTTTCACTCCTCCTTTTGCAAATAGGTATCCATTTACTGCTGTTTTGACCAAGGAAAATCATTCAACTTCAGGCTAACAGTCTGCAACTTCGAGAGATGAACTCCTCTTTTAACCCACCCTCTAAAACTCCTGCTGCTGGCACCTGGAAGTTGCCTCCCTGGTTCAACACTAAGTAAGAAAGCAAACCGTGTCAGCATAAGTCACTTAAAGAGCAACATTTGCGCTTGTCTTCTTTGTCGTCCTCTGGTACTTCAGACACGCTGAATAATTGAGCTTGCTGGACTTGCACCAAGTTATCTATCTCTGACGACTGGTGTGCTGTAAATTCATATAGAAAAACTATTATATTCCACTGAACTGCTGCAGCTCCCTAGATAAAATGGTAAATTTTCTACAGATCTTCCTGTCAACTTCAACCTGAAGGTAGGATTTAGGAAGGTTACATTTCTCAGCAAGCAGGCAGTTGGAAGAGTTTTTTCAGCACCTCTCAGTATTTCTTTAGTGAAGCAAGGTGAGGGTTTTTTCAGCCCTTAAAGAAAAATAAAAATTGAACACATTTATTATGGTTACACGACTTTGCTGTAACAGTTCCAGAAATGTTGTCTTGAGGTCACTGCATTGTCAGAAGACCTGAAGAGTTGCTTCTCTGCATGGAATATAACAGCAATTTCAGGTTTCAACAGCCTTCCAGCCTTCAGCAGAAGATTTTGGCAGCTATTCCCTTTGCAGGCTCACTATTTAATGTTTGCTCTTTCTCTTGTCTATGCTTTCAGCTGAATTCCTTTAAAAAWATGGCCAAAGAAGTATCAGTCTCTAAAATTGATGGCTCTGAAAACAAATACTTTTGGGGCAAAGAGTCAGACTATCTGCTACTTTTTTTTTCTAAAACTTTAACGGGTGAATATGTGTATTCTATTTGGACTCAAATTGTTAAAAAAGTTGATTTTTTTWATTCCCATTTTTATTTTGTACAAATATGAGAAGCTTAGTAGATGAAAAATGATACATAAGGTCTGAAAGGTCCAAAGCCTGTGCTGAGTAAGCATCATTCCAATCTGCTGCTAGAGCTAAGTGGTCARGCACATGTTATTACAAAGTTCCTGATTCATCTCCTTTCATTAGAAAACTTTCAACAGCAGCAACAGCAAAAAAGAATCCTTTTAATACTTTTTTCTATTTTTCTGTCTTTTCTTTCCATACTAACACCTACTCCGATACTACCAGTTCAGAAACTGCTTTTTTTTTGAGTCTGTTAGTGGTTTGCACTGCTCCAAACAAAAAGCCATTGACTGGCACTTCAGAAAGTTATGTGAATAACTCACAGCATATTGGTTTTGACAACATAAAATAAAGAATTTGTCCCCCTGCTGTTATTGCCTGAAGGTTCTCTTGTAGAAAACAAAAATAGCTTCCAGAGGTAAAACTTTGAGGGGTAAAATTACAGATTTGTTTAAAGGGAAAATCTGTGAGAAAAAAAGACATGAACTCTATTTTTGGGGCTCATAACTTCCATTCATTTTTTTAATTACATGGCCACCTGTCAAAATTTTACTTGAGATGTCAGTGAAATGGTAGGAGCCTGTCCTAAAAATGAAATGAGAAGCATTTAAAATATTTGGTCACAGGTGGTCTTCACATCTGCATGTAATATTTTTAGATATAAATACTGTTGAAAAGTCATCAGCTTTCCTTCCTCACTGTCTCATAAAGTAATCTGATAAATACCAGATTAGCTTTTCAGTAAAACTATGCATGAATACCTTTGCTATTCAATCAGAAACATCATTAAATAATGCACTAAACACTAATAATCTGAATAAAGCCAACAAAATTAGGGTTTGCTTTCAAAGAGCACATTTAATCTGGAAGAAACACTAATTGCATTACAGAGGTTACTCTTTTGTCTACTACTTGTCACAGAAATGGATTTCAATACCCTTTCTTAGCATGCTATATGGATCATTCAAACAGCATACAATACCCAGGAACGCCTTCATGCATTACTGAACTGCAGCCATCTCTTCAGCAGAATATAGTTATTGTTTAACAGTACACAGCTACACAATGCAAGCCTGACTGAAATTAGCATGAAAATTTTAACAGAAATAAGAGTCCAGTGGGAGGATTTTGGTTTTCTGTTTTGTCCTGAGTACAACAGCCATCTTTTTCATTTATATAATTTTCCAGTAGTTAGACCAGTTATCAGAAAAAGGAGAGAGCCCCAACTCTAAGCCCTTCTTAGCCTGAGGGATTTTGAGTTCTCTGCTCTTCCCTATTCAGAAAAGATGCTAAACACCAGGTAAAGGTCACAAATTAGACCAACTGCCCCCTAAGATGGCCCTCAAATCAGCTCCCAAGAGACTGACATATTCACTAAGGTATCATGAAAAAATTACTCTCTCTGTCGCCTGTTACATTTGTGAATGAAAGTGATCAATATTAATATGGATTAAGCATATTCTGATGATGTCTGATGTRCCCCAAAGTCATGCAAAAAGAAGTTTAAATCTTGACTTGGGTGGTTTAGATCTCATCCTTCTCAGCAGAAACAACAAAGGAAACAGGGAAAAGTAGAAAAATTACATAAGTAGTTCCTTTTAATTTGCTCTGGTCTTTCAAATTGTCTTTCCCATCACTTCTGTTCCATGCACATATTGTCAATGGCAGCAGCCTCAGCTTTAGTTGGTCACTTTGCTCAAATGTGCCTTCTCATTTTCCTTCATGCAACCTGCTACAGCCCTGCCACTTTGTAAAACCACCTGTGRTTATTTCCTCATCACATCTGCAGGATTCACTTTTCCTGTCCCTCCGATAATGTCATCTATGGCTGGATATATTTAACAATAGATCTTCCAGGTTCTTTAGTCTGGTTATGTAGGTCTGGATCACACTTCAATCTCAGATACAGATCTGCAGCCCAAATACAAACACTTCCCTTGACTCATTGTCTTTCTATCCCTCCTTTTATATTTGGCCCAGCTAGATTATACAAATGTGAATTCTGATATACTTTGAAGACAGGCTACATCTGGTTGTCTGAAGAAATAGAATTCTCAGCCTTTTATGATACTAATGTTTCTAAATATTTCCCTACTCCTTGTTTTCTTCCAGCTSTGCCAGTCTATGTGTGTAATTATGTCATAAAACTTGAAGAGCAAGGGCTGTGAGCCCTCTTTTTGGGTGAAATTCCATCTAGAAATAAATGTCTTTCTGTCCATCAATTTTACATACTATAACTAAGTGAAGTAAAAGAACAGAARACAATAAAAAATTGAAAAACCTGTTTTCCATTCCTTGAATGAACTCCTCATATCACATATGGAAGAGACTGGAGGCAGGAAGGTACCAGGGGCTGGGGAGAAACAAGAACAACCTCTTACTATAGCATCCAAAACTTATAAATGATATAAAACTATCTGTAATTCTAACTTATCATTTCAATATGCTGAATCCTGGAAGGTAAAAGGAGCAAAGAGGGAAAGAAACAGCACATTAGTAACACAGATTGGTTGTCTCCACTACTCGTTCTATTTTTTTTTATTGTTTTTATTTTCCAACTTGTTTCCACTTTTTCTGGAGTCATTTATAGATTATCATGATGACTTCTAAATCCTTTTACTTTAATTAGTCAGGCTTTGATCCCAAATAATTTTCAACGTGGCTCAATGCCAGTCAGGGTTGAAAACAATTTCTGCCCAGGATCAGTTTCAGAATGCAAAACAGGTTCATTTTTGTACAGCAAATTGGTGAAAGATGAGGGAAGGTTTTGTTAGAGGTYTGATTAGAAACAGTTCCACAAGCGAATTGTTACCTCATTGAACACCAAATGAAAACAGTTAATGATTTATTTCCTTTGTGGCATGTGGTGTCATTGTAAGATAGTTGTTGCTGTATTAATTCCATCAACTTTAGATTTATGCCTTGATGCATATGCAATCTCTTTCCTTAGTACTTTTATCCTTCCTTTTTTTTTTTTCAGTGGATTTGTATTTTTTTCTGTGTTGCTTTTTCCACCAGTGTTGCTTTTACATTAAGACCAAAGGGGCTTTTATTTTTTCTTTGCTTACAATTTTTATCGTGCAAATTTGAAGTTTGACAATAGTGGAGCAAGATAAGAGGCTTTCCCTAGAGCCTCTGCAAATCCTTTGCACAATGCTTTGGAGTTCAGAAAAAATTGCTAAGCCCTTCAGATTGCTATCTATTTAGCCAATGAGAATTTGTATTATGATCTTTTTTATGAAAAGCACCATGGGACAGCAAAATAGTACTTATAGATTATACTGAAAAGGTAAGGAGTAGAATTTTAAGATACTTTAAATAACTTTAGGGCAGAACACGAAACACTTAGTCATATTGGTGAAGTACTAATCGCTTGAAAAGATCCATTGAATTAAGTCTAAGAATTTGTGTAGGTATTCTTCAACATGACAAACATCTCTAAAACCAAGACCATAAATTACTTTCTGTTTCGTGTCCAGTAGATGATGCATGTAAGGCCCTAAATTTCATCTTGAATACAACACTGAAGAATACTTTATTCTTCAGTTGGATAGCCATACTTTATGATTTATTTTACTTAACTGAGGACACTTAGGACACTTACTGTCTCTTCAGTCAATAGAGAGAGAYGAACCTTCAGAGGTGACACATTAGTTTTGATTTAAACAGCTGACAGAAAAGTTACCCTAAATATAGAGTATTCATCCAATTCATCATGTGTGGTACTAATCCAACGAATAATTAACATACTTTTCTTTTTTAAAAAAACGCTTATTTCTAGCCTGCAAACAGTAGCTCCCACATGCAGCTGCTGGTTATCAATGTGCATTTTCCAAAGAATGAAGAAAAATCCATTATCAAAAATCTATTTCCAATGCACAAAGTGATAAAACCACCCTTTTAAACTACTCTTTGACAAACTGAATAGCTTTAATTTCTAAAGCCCTTTTTTTTTTTCTTCAAGATTCTGTGAAGCATTTAGGTTATTTTTCTTTTCTTTTTTTTCTTAAAGACTCTCATGTTGTTATGAGAATTTGAAAAATAGCCCAGTTAAGATATTGTCCACCTAATGAGCTTTGGCAGCTTATTAATGACTTACTGGATTGCTCTAAGGATGAGAAACTTAAATCAACTTACTCAGGGTTACAGGAGTTATTAAAGTTACAGAGATTTCAAAAATATAGGGCAGTAATTATATTTGGCCATACAGGTATGAATGTCACCAGAAAAAAAAAAAAAAAAATCACACAAAAGCAGAACCAGTGAAAATACGAATATTTCATCTTCAGAAATTTAAAATGTTAGGCGAGGAAATGAAAAGCTGTTTATTCTAAAATAAGTCATTTTTTCAGTATCCAAACACAGAAATGGAACTCCAAATCCATGCACAGGATGATCAATGGATGTCATTATTTGATAGTGCKAGAAGACAATGGAAGTAACAACTGAAAAACAAAGTTCTACTAGTATCAAAGAAGAGAAAAACAGAATACAGGGCTGAAATCCTGTTCTCTCCTTGAAAGAAATTAAATTAAAAATTATAGAAAGACATACACGTAAATGAAGAACATAAACAGCTGTAAACAAAAGAAAGCCTGGACTCATTTTGTTCAGGGCTTTATAAATCCAATGCAGAGACCACAACATTTCTTAGGAATCTGTAGAGGTGCTAATTCTAAGCAATTCTGCTCGGTCTACTGATTCTAAATGCAATTGCATGGCAAGCAGAAAATATTACATTCTCATAGTTAATTATATATGAGGGGAAAAAAGCCCCACAAAGTTTCAGCTGCTACAATTTGAAAATAAAGATATATGGGAGAGTCCAGGAAAAGCACAATAGGGGAAGAGCAGGATCTGCACAAAAGAGGAGCTGCAAAAGGAAGAGGACAACAAGCTAAATGTCATAAGTTTATGACATTTTGAGAGTGAACAGACATTCCTTAAGTACAAAAGAGCAGGAAGAATTTGCAGGGATTACTTAGTTCTGAAACAGAGTATAGTTTCTCAAAGGTGAGAAAAGTTTGGCAAAGAACAAGAGCACATCAAAACAAATAAGGTTCAACCACAGCAGGAAGAGCAGAAGAAGGTCTATGTGCAGCAGAGAAGAAAGCAGATGAGAGAAGTAAGGGAAAGTAGTTAGTAGCAGTAGAAAAAGAAAGTCAAGATAAAAAAATGGGAGAGATGGAAGGAAATGAATRAAGTAAAAGAAGGATGTGATTAGAAGAAAAAGTAGCCTGATGAATTAGAAGAAACGTATGCTTAAGATCCAATTTGGGATTGCAGAAAGCTTTATAGTAGCACAGAGAGATGAGAATAATCAGTGGAGATAACAAGAGCAGACCAAAAAGGTGAATGATCAAATGAGTTGGATTAATTCAAGAGGTAGAAGCAGTTAGATTGAAAGCAGAAAGCACTTTRGAACTGTTCTCCAAGGGGTGAATTGCATTAAAACAGACCCAGCAATTCTATTTTCACAGGTATAGCCTGGCCCTAAACATGTCCTTGGATGCAAAAGCAGCACTCAGGGCAGCAACCAGACTCAGGGCTCCTCGCCTCACCCCCTTGTTTTGTGTCATCTTGTGTGTCATTCCCAAATCTTCCAATTGAGAGACATGAGACTCGACATCCGAGCCTCGTTCCTCATCGCTCTACCCAACGTGTCAGCCACCCTCTCCCCAGTGTCACACYCTGTCTCTCCCAAGCTCCAAGAGCAGACTGGCTGAAGGGAGGACACCTGCTCCCATGGTGACACCAGTCACCACCACCACGTACGCCCTTCCCTCCCAAATGCCCTCAACCATCAGYTGCTCCCAGAGCCACAGCACCTAAGGAGGAAGGCAGAGGAGGAAGGACCACAGAGGGGTGGGACTCGACCTCTACATTCCAAATGCCAAGTGCCTACAAGTCCAGAGGAAAAGGCTGTGGGGATAAAATTCCCATTCATCAAGCACATTGTTATACAAGACACAGCGCTACCCAGTGACATTTTAAATGAATCAGCTACAGGCTATGCACGTAGGATGATGGATTATGGAGCAGGAGCAGGTAAAACACCTTGCAAGAAGAGCACAGAGAAATAGACCAGGGCTCTGAGGAGCATCCCAAGATGCAGGAAGACAGCGTACCCAGCGCTTACGTGCCCTTTGCCCAGCCTGTGCAGCAACACTTCCTCTCCTTGATACACCAACTGCTGACACAGGTGTATCAAGGGCAGCAAAGAGGAAATAAGAACAGCCCAAATCAGAAAAACAATCAGAAAAACCCACCCCAAAAAACCAAACCAAACCAAACTTAAACAAAAAAACAAAAAAAAAAAACCCACCCAAACAAACAATAAACAAACCAAGGAGTTAATTAACTCCATCTGATGCTGACTTCACAACTTGTTGGAGCACAGGGGAGTCCACTCTCTTGCAGCCTATAGAAGGACTCTGAACTTCCCTGCCTGAAAGGATTAAACACAGCCCTCACCTCCTATACATTCCCTGGAATACATTCTGGTTGCTTATCCCTGGTGCAAAGCAGGCACCAATTTGCTTTGAAACTTGTCCGTGACACAAGCGCTGGGCCCGCAGCCAGATGTGAGCAGCATCTGCTGTGACAGGAGAGCTCACTGCCTTGCCCAGGACCTTGTTGAGGAGAGGGATAATGGGGTGCCTCGGCAGGAGAGTGTAAGAAAGTCAGGGATATTCCTTTTGTCATTGATGAGGACGTAAGTGGGACAACATGGCCGCGGCTCACAATGACAATTGTCATGGGAAGTTAGAGGAAAACCAAGGTCTTTTACTAAGTAAAAGAAAAGGTAGCCTTGCCTGTCTTGTCACATTATCCAACTGGCATCAGATCTAACAACTCGGGCTAAAGCATGAGACATTGGTAATGGAGTTTTGCAACTATTTTGACAAAGGACTCTGCTCGAAGAACTTAAGAGTAGAGCCTAGAAAATCTAAAATAAAGTCCTTTGTATTCCAAAACTTTAGCTCAAGAAAAGAAAATAATTTGACTTGAGAAAATACATATCACAAGCTGCTACCAACTGGCATTTTACTGCACTCTGCGGGTTACTACCTAACAAATGCACCAAGGAACACTTTTGATCTGACCCGATTCTGTATCTTAGATATGGGCATCATAATTAAGTTTAGAAACTATAAAGGAGAAACAGATCACTAAACTGAGCAAAACCAAAGCAGAATTCTAATGACAATTTGAAGTTAGTTGAAAAAGGCTTAGGGCAAGGTATGGTATTGTTTGTTTGGGGTTTTTTTTAATTCTGTCTGTGTGATAAATGAGGTGACAAAATAAAGCTAATTTCTTTGTCAGAGCAGACTTCCGAATAATGAGAAGAATGGGTGTATGTGTTTACTACATTGCCCATTTTGATTTTCCAAATTAATTTATAAATTTTTGTGTTTCTAGGATCATCCTTTTGAAAGCTACGCATTATGCCACTCTTCCTTTCCAACGAATTATTCATGCAGGGATATAAAATTAATTGCTTAACATTTGATTCAAAATTTTGTTAACTTGTTGTCAGTATTTCCTTTAGGTAAGTAGCACCTGAGCTAGACTGTCCTTTCAGGGTCTTCAGTGGAGCAATGTGCTCAGATTACCAATGGCATTTCTGTTCTTCAGAAAGCAAGCACAGAATTGTGTGTGTGCTTCTGCACTTTCAAAAACCCAATTGCTTATATATGAAGAGATTGCATGCAAGTCTATGATATTTTAGACATTTATACACATGCACAGGTTAGTCCCAAATGGATGCTAAAAGTGACTGCCTTCTCCAGCTGCCTTAGCCCAGGACTCCTTCCTGCCCAGGCTGAAGCTTTCCTGTTAGCAGAGCTCACCACATGTCCCAGGGACACACGGGCACACCCCTCACACACACACAGCGCTTTYGGGATGATGCAGAGGCTCATCTACACCCCCATGTCTGACTACAGCAGCCAGCACAGAATTACAAGGGCACTCGTGAGGCTCTCAGCAGTAGCTGGMAGCTGCAGTCCTTGCAGGATTCATATCCATGGCATAGAGGGTGGGATCACCAAGGGAAAGAAAAGGGAAAGCATCCAATAAGGAGACAAAAGAAAACAGGACGGCTGGGTTCATCAGGTGCAGGGCTCAGCTAGACAAGAGCACTCACTGACCCCATTCTACATGGTTAGCCCCTTTTAGGCTGCTTTCTGTCTACTCATGCTTGCTCCTTCTGGCTCTCCCTCCTCAGCCCCTGGTATAACCCCACCAAGCCATTCCAACACCCAAGATGCTCAGGTTTGCATCCTCATCAGTTGTGAAGTCCCAGTTTGTCTGGAGCCCATCCGTTTCCTTGACTGACTAGGTTTGTTTATCACTATTGTCTTTGTTGATGCTGGTTGGTTAGGTTTTATTTCTATGTCTTTTTGTTTTCTTCCCTCTCCTTTCCCTATCCTCCCCCCAAAAATCCTTTAAAAATCCCCAAAAGAATCCTTACATTCAAGATATCCATACCAATTGGTGTGAATGACCATGATTGTTCTTMTAACAACCTCCCATACTGTATGTCAGTCAGGTTTGTATCTGTTCTTTTTAATGGTTCCATTGCCCAGATATCCTTGAGAGAAAAGACACATTCCTTCCACATACCATTAGACTTCAAATTGACAAGGCCCAGGTAGATTCAAACTTTTTTTTTTTTTTTCTATAGCTTGAAAACTCAAAGGGAAGAAGAAAGAAGCAGTCAGATGGACGTGTACTCTGACTACCTGCACAGCAGAAATCAGTGTATTGAGAAATGTTCAGATCCTGAAGGAAACTGAATAGCCCCTTTGCGTTTCTTTTGTATTGCTTTCACTCCACCAGCTTGGCATATCAAGCCTTCTCTTTACACCTTGAAGTTTTCCAAAGTACAGGCTAAAAGAGCCAATAAATTCCTATTTAGATTTAAAAAAAAAGGGCAAATTCTTCCCAGTCTATGTATAAACCTATTCATAGAGTTCTAGTTAAGGGATTTTTGAAAGTGTACAAATCTCATTATCAGCAATGATTAAGCACGGATGGTTAACCCTGGAGATGAATTTGGGAAGAATGCTAAAGCAGTGATATTTGCCTCTAGATAATCAAGCCTGGGAAACACAGTTTAATTTGTATCCGTTCTAAACACCTTCAAATGCAGGGCTTGTCTGCATTTAGTTCTTTCCYCCCAGTATTTCACTTGAAACTTATTTTTATCTTAACAAATTACTTCTAAGGACTCAGCCATGTTTTCCTTGTGCATCCTAAATCAAGTCAGTTCCATTTCAAGTACATGGATRCAAAGGGGATATATTTTTCACTGCATTAGTTTTGATAATCTACACTTCATTGGGATACACTCAAAACCTTTTATATTTATAAACAAAGGGATCCACCAAAATAATATGCAAAGAGTAACAGATGCAGTGCTCATTGGTCTCATAGCTTCCTTCTTCACAACCACTAAAGACTGACTTGTATGAGTTTTTGAAAAATGGTTTGAAGAGACGTGGTCTTTCATCATGTTCATTGACTGAGCAAAGTTACTGTTATGACATTGTAAAAGACTAAACAGACAACACAAGTAATTATGTGCATGCCAGTTTGTGGATGAAATAGTGGAACAGGTGTTTCATGACTCCGGTCATAACTAATAGAAGGCATAATTAACACTAGCTAACAGATTTTTAGAAAATGGGTGCTGTTAAACTAGCATTTGGCTATTAAATTGGAACTTTTAGTAAAGAGAAGAGAATTACTAAAATGTGCTCAAGACAAACCCTGTCCTTCCCATTCCCTTCATCCCTATCAAAAGCATTAAAAAGAAATGCTAAGTGAACAAAATTATTTGGCTCATATGTAATTTTAAGACAGAGCAGCCTTCATTTCTACTATGAAATTGCTTATAACACTGATTTTTGATGCAGTCTCAATAAGATGCATGCATATGGACTGGAGTCAGGAGCATGATTTTGTTCATGCTTTTCCTTTTAAGCCTAGTTTAGTATCCTTTTTCTTGGAGAAAACATTTAAAAATATTTTTTAAAACAGTAGCATTAAACTGACTAAGGCATGACTACATAAGAAAGGAACAAGAGATATTTGGATATGCTGTACTTTGAATACCCTTTAAAATAAGAAAAAAAAAAAAAAAAAAAAAAAAAAAANCCAAACAAAAAAACCCACCACTTTTTAAGAGGCAAAGTGCTTTCCTAATTCAGAAATGTCACCAGGGAGATTTCTGACATATTTTGGATGTAGACATTCTAGGTGTGCATGCAAGTAGGGCTTGTTTTGATTCCTACCATTTTAAGTCAATACAAACAATCACAAAATTACAAAAGTTATGGTGAACCATGTAAGATTTCTGGTGATCAAGAAGTCTTCTGTGGTGAAAAGGAAGGAAATCGAGACACTTCTATGACAKCTCATGTGAAACACTGCAGATTTCCCCAAATAACATGGTTCTCACTTTAGATTTTTTTTTTTTTTTAATTCTTCCAATCATGCATGGAAATCAGAAAAAAACTGCAAAAAAATGTCCTCCAAATTTTCCAAAAGACATTTCAACCAGCCTTTGTTGTAACTGTGTCCCCAAAAATATTACTGTATCCTCTGAGTTTTATATTGGTAGAAGAAAAMCACACCATGTCTAGAGGATCTATTTGACTCAGAAATAAATATGCTTTACTGTTCTGACACAGATTGTCAAGCTGTGTCACTCCATCCACCTGGCCAGGTGTAAGGTCAAATTCACATGAAGCAAAATAAAATTTAAAAAACCGAGTACACTTAATTAGGCAGTCAAAAGATCACTTTCTCCTTTCCCTGAATTTCAAAATATCCTCCTTGATTTTCAAGGGCTTCCAACATATCATGGTCTCTAATATAATAATTTGACTACCACATTAGCACGATATTTTTTTTTCATAAAACTAACAAAAAAAAAAGGAAAATTATTTCTATTCTGTAGAAGAAAAATATTTCTGTCAGAGTATGTGCAGATAATTATTAGATCTAYGAGCACACAGAAAAGTTGAGTAACAGCTATTTGTTTGTTTTGAACTGAAATTCTACCAATTCTTCTATGCTTGCAGCATAAAATTGCATGGAGGTTCYGAATCAATGTGCATCTTGGTCTGAATCAATGTCTGTGGTGAAGCTTCAGTCTCCAGAACAAGGATGGMTTGCAGAAGTGTTTAATGTAGAAAGCCAGTCACCAAAAAATGAGTAGTTCAAGTGAAAACTTTGCTAGCTTCTTTCACAGGTAGTTTACCGAGGCTCTAAAAGATGAATGGTTTGGGGTTTTTTCCCTTGTGAATATTCTGTAGATAGTACTGACATATTCATCCTGAAGTGTCATCCTTCCCACCTTGCAGTGGGAACTCAAGAAATTGATACTTAAGATCATTTTAAGACATAATTTATGCAAGATGTGAAAGTTGGTATTTGCTCTGAATGCACATCACCAATATGAAAAAGATTCTGGACATGGTGTTGACTGAATACAACAGATTTTGYACAAACAGAAATAATTGAACTTATTTTGTCAAAATTGTCTTGACACTACAGTACCATCAAAAACTACTTGCTTAATTTTTTTTTTAAATGTAGTGAAGAGAAAGAATTAGAGTTTCTAAGTACAAAGTGAGCATTTTTCGCAGTAAAAAATTATTTTTTTTTAATCTTCCCACAGGATACTGTGATCTGAGACTAATCTTGAAAAAGTTTGCAACAAGTAATGCTTGCTTCACATTCTGCATCAGCATACTCCAGATGAATGGGTCAGACATCATTACTGAACTCAGGTCATGAATATGTTAAAGATGTCAACAAGGCTTCCTTGTTCCTGAATTCCTATGTATGTGCTGTCTTTGTATAGATAAAGATATAGATATGTACACACAACATCCTTTTTGTGCCCTATTCCTTTTCACTGAAGACACACAAAATAAGTGGTCACTTACCTGTAAGATCAGAAGCCCAGAACACCAAGATGTACTGCATGAGCATCAAAAACTGTTCACACAGTTTGAAAACTACCAGTTCTTGTAATGAGTGTCATATCCAACCCAAAATTTTCACTTGTTGAAAGGTCAGCMTTCACTTTCTTATCTCGATAGCTCTGGGGGAAATTTATAGGCTGCTGATAAAAGCCTATGAATATGGACAGTCACCAGTACCCACCAGTTTTCATAGACCGCTATCAATGATTCATTTAAAACCATTAAGTGAGTTAGAATAAAATCTGAGTTGCTGTTCAGAGCTCAGTTGTAGGTTCAGAGCACTGCATGTAAAACAGATCTTTTTGTGGTTTAGGTGGATTGTTTTGGGGTTGTGGTTTGCTTGTTTTGTG